>NW_026598212.1:0-155615 GCF_029784155.1 Uranotaenia lowii | reverse complement strand
AAGAAAAGCGCTGAAGCGAAAAGAACGCTTGCATCGATCAAAATAAAAAAAAAAAAATAAAAAAATAAAAACACACTCTAAGTACACATTAAGTGAAGTCATCGGAAGTTGAAATAACGGAGAGAAAAAAAGGGAATGGGAGGGATTGTTATTTATAACATCATGTGCCTTATTAAGTAATTAGATAGCTTAAATACTAGCAACAATGTTGTTTACGCAATGAAATAAGGTGTTGTGGATAGAGAAAAAAAACAGAACGCTTCGCGTTTTACTTTGGGCATCATTGGTTGTTGTAGAGAGAGAGAAAGTGAGAATTATCGTTTTAGTGCCTTCCTTCGGAGCTCGATGAAGAAGAAATTGTAACCAGAAGTTGACCTCCATTGAACACGACAGTCAACATGGTGGCCCACTGGCGGTAGTTTAAGTCTTATGAAATTTTGTAAAAAATAATCGTACAGAAATCGTTGAAATTATAAACGCATATTTACACCCTGTACAAACGAAATGAAAAAGCAATCGAATTAGTCAAAGATTAATTTGCTGGAAAATATTGTTTTTAATTTAATGTTAAACAAGCAACAACTACTCGAGACGAACTTATACCCAAAGTCAACTCGCTACCGAAATTCACCAATCCATCTTTTCCGTCCGACCGAGTTTTAACGATCGATAAATCAAAGCAACCCGAGCACGCGGTTTAATTACTAGCCGAAATGAACAAAACACACACACCCAACAGGCAACAACAAAAGAAAGCCGAAGGCATGATAGGAATTCCGCATTCGGCGGTGCCGAATCTGGAGCGCCATCTTTTGATGGGTGAAACTTTTCTCCAAATATGACAGAACCGAAGGCATCGGAACGGAAGACAAAAGTAACAAAACGAACATGAGCAGTCCAATAAAATTAAAATCAGATATAAAACATGGGTACCAACAAGCAAGTGGCGGCAGCAGGCAACAGTTTTATTTTAAACCGATCACAAAGCAAAAGAAAATTAAGAAAAAAGAAGTGGGGAAAAATAGTTGAGCTAAGAAAATATTACTGCGGCAGCTGTAGCACACCAGCCATCTGCCGGTGGCAGTTTGTACTAATTATTTTAAAATAAACTTGTAATTTTTATTATCGCCAAAAGACGTTTGTTTTCTTATCCTTGTTAATGGATGACATAGAACGGAAAGAAAAAAATCCTTACCTTTCCACATATAGTCTTCTCTTAGATGTCGTAGTTCACAATGACAAATATTCTGGAAAAAAAATTAACAGTAAGTGAACATATGAAAAGTAAGTATGAAAATCTGATTGATAACAAATTTATGCACTGACAAAATTTCGTAATAAAGTCATTGATTATACGGTCATCACCAACACCAAATCAGACATAGGCAAGAAGTGGCTGAAACATATTAGTTAGGACATTCTCGATATGATGGCGTGTTTAATGTGTCGCCTTTTTTTTTAAAGTGCGGTAGGGGAGGAGTGGGCTATATGCGCCTATTAAGCAGAACACTGATTTAATCAAATATCACATCGAATATGTGTACAAAAACTATATACACGTGTGCAGGCATCTGTTTTCTATACATTGGAGTAATTTTTATGTTAAAATTTTCTTCTGTTTCCAAGAAAATGATTTTATTATAAGTGTTGTCTAAAATGCCGAACCTCAAACCGTGCGGGCTAAATGCGCCTATTTATGTTTTGACAAAATTTCTGTTTTTTGGGCAATATTTCCGTATAATTCCATTGAAACTGCTAGAAAGTAATAATTTCCGTACGACAAAGCTAAAATTTCATAAACATCTATGTATATTATAATTTTATGGAATAAAACAAAAGTTAGTGTTGCCATACTATGGGGGCAGTTCATCCATGAGAAAAACTTTATCAAATCTGTTTTTAGATCGTCAATTCTCTCTTAAGATGTTATTCAGAGCTAAGATTTTAAGTTTCAGTGATAAAAATCATTTATTTATTCAATTTAACCTGTTATTTTAGGATGTGGGCATTTTACAAACATGATGGGGGCATACAAAAACACTCTATTATTCCACTATATAATCATTATTAAACTTCCACAAAAGCTGAAATATGTTTAATTTCTTAAGTTCATTTGAGTAAGAAACAAAAACCATCCTAGTTTTTGTTTTAAGCTTCTTTACGTATAATTTTTAAAAGTCGAAATATTACATCAAATTGTTTCAAAACCTTGTACGATTTTTTAAATTTTTTTGAGTTTGTAAATTCATAAAATTCTTTCTTGCCTTATGTTCTAAGCGTATCACCCTCAAAATGCATTGGTCAGATAAGCTGTCTAGTCAGCCATTTCATCAAACAGCCGTAGGGTCATTTAACCCGATAGGCCCATTTAGGAAACCTTTCCCCTATATTTGCAATTATGCTTTAATTGTGCAGATTTTTGAATCGCTTGCAAGGAATGATTCTTCTGTTTTAAATTTTGTCAGCTATGTGCAAATTGATCAGGGTTTGTGTTTTGCAAATAGAATGAAAATCAATTAATCAATATTGAATGTTGGTTAATCACCGCGATGTATTGCTGTTGAATTTAATCGACGTTTTTCGGCGAGTTTTACAAATTAAAACTGTTTTTTACCAGTTGTCCAGACGTTTCGAGCTACTTCGGCGTTCGCTCCTCTTCAGTGGACACTAAAATATATTTTAAATTACAATTTAATGCTACAATTACAATTTTTGATTTCAACTTACAAATTACTGGCTTTCGTCCATACTAATTTGTTCTGGCTCAGTTTGTTTTGGTTTTCGTTTACATTTGTGTGTCAGTGTCTGTATTAATTTGGAAATGACGGGGTCGTATGCTGTTTTAAAATTACATGAATCTCGTTGTCTGTTTACAACATTGTTGTCCCCTCTTAGTTTTATGTAAAAAGTTTCTGTAGTTATTCTTGCGTTGTATCCTGCTACTCTTTCTAAAATTTTGGTGTTTTCAAAATCAAAAACATGACCAGTTTCTAAGCTGTGTTGTGCTAAACCAGTGCTCATTTGTTTCGTTGATACATTTGTTTTATGTTGTTTGATTCGTTTTTCTAAAAACTGGCTAGTTTCACCAACGTATGATTTCTCACACTTTCCACATTTTATTTCGTAGACCACATTAATGTTTTTATTTTTTGGAATTTTATCTTTTGTTTTTGTGAAAATTACGTTTTTTATTTTGTCTAATGGCTGGAAAGCAACATTAATATCAAATTGTCTTAGATATCTGGCTAGTTTTTCTCCTAAGCCGGCACAGTAGGGGATGGTTGCAAAATTATTCATAATCTTATTCGTAACACTTAGGCTATTATAAATTTGATGTGTTCTTTCTTTTATAATATTAGAAACTAAATTCCTTGGATAGTTATTAAGTTTTAGAATTTTGTTAACTGTACTCAATGTTTTTTCCCTGTAAACAGTATGTGTGAGTCTTATTGCTCTGTCTACTAGTGCTACAACTGTGTTCTTTTTGTGTGAAAAAGGGCTCAATGAATTAAAATCAAGATAGCGTCCTTCTTCATCCTTCGGGAACCATTCTGTCGTGATAACATCTTCCTCTCGGCGCAAAATTGTGTCTAGGAACTTAATTCTACCATCAGTCTCGAGCTCGATGGTGAATTGAAGCCTTTGATGAAAACTGTTGAACGTGTTCAAAATTTCCATTTAATCATCCATTAATCAATATTCAATTATAATACCATAATAATATACAAAAATTGCATTTGCGCACCTATTCTTGGAAAGCGATGCGCAACAGGCTCCATGACCTCAAACACCGGAGGAACATCAGATCGTTGAGTCATTTGTTTGAGGAATACGATCTGATCGTTCGGGAGCTTGAGCGCATGGGTGCGAACATCCCGGCGGATGAAAAGGTCCACGCGCTGATCTTTGCGGTTCCCAACGATTACAACCATGTTAAAGGGGCTTTGACCGTTCTACCCATTGCGGACCTTTGCGCAAAACCGATACTGGAGCTGAAAAGAATGGTCCTGGACGCAGAGCTAGCATTCCAAAGTCGAGGGGACTTTCCAACAAGGAATTCAGCACCAAACTCCGCGATGAAGAGAAGATCATTTGCTTTGGGTGTGGCGAACCGGGGCACTACAAAAATCGTTGCCCAGCCCAACGTAAAGGCCGACGTGGAAAAATCATGGTGGCTGTCGAAGCTCGACGTTCAACTGCTGGGGTTACCAGCGGACGAAAAGAGCGCAGGGTCAGATTTGTCGTCGATTCCGCGCCACCCAGCACATGGTCCAGGATGAAGGACTTCTCCAGGACGTCAGAGACCTTGCCGAGCCCGTCATCATAGAAACGGCTAAATCTGGCGAGAGTCTACGTGCGAAGAAAACTGGCAAAGTTGTGTTGAAGAGCGTAGTTGGAAAATCAATAAAACCCATAATACTCTACAACGTTCTTTTTGTTGCAATATTTATGCACTCCTTGTAGAATAGAGTTAGATACGACGTGTAGACTTTCAGTACGCATCTTCAGTTGTATTCTGTATCGAGAGAAGTAAGATCGTTAATTAAAGAGAAGCATTATAAACCTAAATTCTAGTGTTTTATTATAGTAACTTTAACATGGTGTCAGAAGTAGCCGTGTACTTCTAGTGTTTTTCGGCCTCATCAAGTGAAATCGCGGACAGTTTTGGACTTTTTCGAACTCGCCAGTTAAAAGTCGCGCGGGTACGTATCGTGTAACGTCGGCGGCCATTTTGGATCGAGTGGAAGAAATTTGTCTCTTTTGTGTTGGTTTAGGAGCGCCTCATCGAAATGGATCCTAGCCAATTCCAAGCATTTTTGGAACATCAATCGAAAATGTTCGGGCAGATGCTGAAATCTATTTCAGTCACCGTTCAGCAGCAGAATCAACATCAGCAGCAACAACAACCAACTACGTCCATCGTCCCAGTGCCCCAGCCATCGCCCCGTTTCGCTGCCGAGTGGGACTTCGAATTTGTTACATCGGCACCTCACCACCCACAAGCTAACGGCAAAGCGGAATCGGCTGTCAAAATCGCGAAGCACCTTATGAAAAAGGCGGAAGAAATTGGAACAGATTTCTGGTACGCCCTGTTGCACTGGCGCAACATACCCAACAAAATTGGTACCAGTCCAGCTGCCAGATTGATGTCCCGATCAACACGCTGCGGTGTGCCAACCGCGGCAGCAAAGTTACTCCCGAAACCAGCCGAAGATGTTCCAGCTAAAATTGAATCCAATCGTAAGCGAACAAAGGCGTATTATGACCGAAAAACGAGAAACTTACCAAAACTACAGATCGGTTCCCCAGTCTTCGTACAGCTGAATCCGGAAACATCGAAAAACTGGTCCTTGGGAACAGTGTCTAACTGTTTCAACGATCGTTCTTATCTGGTGGATGTTAATGGCACGGATTATCGTCGTTCACTCGTCCATCTGAAACCACGTAAGGATCCCAATACGCAGCCAAACAACAACTCGCCATCATACCACGAAATTCCTAAGGTCCCTAGGAATAATCCTCCAGTTCCGGATCCAACGACGACGATGGTGGAAGCGACAGAAGAAGCAGTTTCTGGTTGCCCAGCCGCGGAAGAATCTGTCGAAAATCCACAAACCACAATTTCACCACAACAACCAAAATTGACTCGAGTGCAACGAAAAACAACAACACCGGCGTCGCCGTCGGAGTCAAAAGCGCAGGGGGTTCGGCCGATTACACCGAAAGCTAACAGCCGACCAAGACGAGAAGTTCGTGTTCCACAAAGATTTAAAGATTTTGATTTGAGTTTTGAGCGATAATTTTTTTTAAAGAACAGAGAGGATGTTGCAATATTTATGCACTCCTTGTAGAATAGAGTTAGATACGACGTGTAGACTTTCAGTACGCATCTTCAGTTGTATTCTGTATCGAGAGAAGTAAAGATCGTTAATTAAAGAGAAGCATTATAAACCTAAATTGTAGTGTTTTATTATAGTAACTTTAACACTTTTTATACCCGAACTGGAAGAGAGTTTACTCTCAGTTCGAAAATGCACCGAGAACGGGAAAAGATTTTTCTGGGCAACCAAGTTCGGTTCGAGTATTCTGGGGAGGTGTTTGCTGAAGGAAAAATCGTTGACAGCTTGTATTGTCTTGATTTTCTGTGGTCTGGTCAGTCTCATCGGAAAGCGCTGCTTGGAAGCCATACGACGACACAAAAATGGCATATGAGGCTAGGTCATCTTGGTCTCGCGTCAGTACAGCAATTGGTTCGCGACAAAATGGCAGAGGGTATCTGTCATTTACCAGCCAAAATTGAAAACCAAGCTGTCTGCGAAAGCTGCAAGGCAGGAAAACAGACAGCCAACAAGTTCAACAATGCAAAGCTCCCTCGGTCGGTTAGACCACTCGAGCTTGTGCACTCCGACGTTTGTGGGTACATGGAGGTGCCGACGTTTGACGGATTCCGCTATTTCGTCACCTTCATCGACGACTATACCCACTTTATGGTCGTGTATCTACTCAAGCACAAGAGCGAGGTCTTCGAGCGGTTTAAACAGTACGAGGCGATGGCTACAGCACACTTTGGTCAGAAGTTGTGCAACCTGCGACAACGGGCGTGAATACATCAGCAACGACTTTCAACGACATTGTTCTGAGAAACGAGTTCAGATGGTATTCACGGTCCCATACAACCCGCAACAAAACGGCGTCAGCGAACGAGCCAACCGAACTCTGATGGAAAAGGCAAGGGCGATGCTCCATGGCAGCAAGCAACCGAAGGCTATGTGGGGTGAAGTGGTCTTGTGCGCTGCGTACCTGATGAACCGGTCATCAACACGGGGTCTTGTGGTTAACAAGACTCCCTATGAAATATGGTTTGGTCGAAAACCCAGGCTGAATAATCTTCGGATTTTCAGAGCCAGAATCAACATTTGAGCGGTTAGCCAATGTACCAGAACAACAAAACACTGTCGAGCGGTTTGCCGAAGTGTCATCACCCGAACCCACATCCGAGCGGTTAGCCGATGTGCCTGCTGATCCCATTCAAACTGTGAGTAACAGTGTGATTGAGGATGAACCCGGCGAAAGCGACTATGAGAGCAGTTCAGAATTCCCAGACGATGATGTACAAAATTCCGTCGATCCGGAACCGACGCTGAGACGAAGTCAGCGAACTCGAGGAGTGACTCAACGGTACGTGGCAAACGTAGCCTTTGTTATTGATGAGGAGCTACCTCAAAACATCTACGAATTGAAGCGCCAAGACGACTGGGAGACCTGGAAGACCGCCATTCACGAGGAGATGGCTGCCTTAGAAAAAAACAAGACTTGGGAAGCGGTCAGCTTACCCCCAGCTCATAGAAAATCCCTTCTATCGAAGTGGGTGTTCACCATAAAGGATGACGGTCGCTACAAGGCACGATTGGTTGCAAAAGGGTGTTCTCAGAGGCCAGGACAAAACTACTGGGAAACCTTCGCTTCGGTGGCCAAGATGGAGAGTGTTCGCACAATCTTGGCGTTGGCAAACGAACTCCACATGGTCGTTCATCAGGCGTCAAACTACATTTCTTAACGGAAATTTAGAAGAGGTTATCTTCATGCAGTTGCCAAATGACGACATCGGCAAATCGAAGGTGGTTCGGCTGCAGAAAAGCCTGTACGGATTGAAACAAGCGGATCGTGCTTGGAATCAGCGACTCGAAGACGAGATACGAAATCTTGGTTTCGTTCCGTTGAAGAGTGACTGCTGCGTTTACCGATTCTGCAAGCGAGGCCTCATTCTCATCTTGTATGTGGATGACATCCTGATTGCCGGCAAAGAGTTATCAGAGGTTATCTGGATAAAAACCGAACTTGGAAGGTTATTCCAACTGAAGGATCTGCTGGAGGTCAAGACTTTCTTGGGAACGAAGCTGGACGATGGTGAGGTCATCAACGAGCAGCCGTTCAAGGAATTGATCGGTTGTCTCCAACATCTGGAAACATCTTCGAGGCCAGATATCTGTGCAGCAGTTAGCGCACTGAGCGAATACCAGGCCAGCCCGGTGGATAGGCACTGGCAAGGCCTGAAGCGTGTTTTGCGATACCTTCGAGGTACGACCGATACGGCGTTGGTATACTGCAGAAACGCGAAACCGGAAATACTCATCGGATATGCAGACGCAGATTTCGCTAACGATTCCGATTATCGAAGATCTGTATCGGGCTATGCATACATGATCTTCGGAAATTTGAATTCATGGTCAACGAAACGTCAGCAGACGGTCAGTCTCTTGTCGACCGAAGCTGAAATCGGAGCGCTGTGCCATGCGGTGGAGGAAGGTTTGTGGCTAACAAACTTCTTGGATGAATTGGATGTGGTTAGCACTCCTTTCACATTGATGGAGGACAACATCCCATGCATCCAGTACCTGTAGGAGGCGAGGACCCATCAGCGGATGAAACACTTGGATGTCAAGTACGCGTTCATCAGAGAGATCATAATAAGCGGTCAGCTTTCTTTGCGACATAGCTCAACTGAGGATCAACCAGCTGATGCGTTCACGAAGGCGTTACCGAGGGCGAGGCATGCGATGCTGTTCAGCATTCTCAATTTGCGAGTTGAGGGGAGGTGTTGATACTCACGATTTCCCAGACTCCATTGCTCGCGGCCACGCTTCTACAAAACCAAAACCGATTGGTTTGGTTTCGTCTTCTTTAGTCAATTCGCATATTGAGAACAATAGCGGTTGACAGTTAATGCTGGTCAATGATGATGACAACAATATAAATGTTGTCATCATGCACGCTAAACTCAGCCAACACAGCTTGTGGTTATGAGTTACCCTGCAGTGTTGACAGTTTAGTCTGGGTGGTTAGCCCAAAATATGATAGTATTTAAGGAATGATTCAGAGTTGGGAATCACCTGAGTTAAGCGACCAGATTATTTTCGCTATAGATCTAAGTTTGCTTGTAAGGACTTGACGAACAGAAATGAATAAATGGTATCTCATTTCCAAACCAAAACCACTGTTGCCAAATCATTGAATTCAACACATGATTTTAACTTTTTGCATGAAATTTTTGGGTTTATCTAAATATTTAATTCATGAATTGTTTCAACTGGTTTTCAAAGTGTGATAAATTCGTGGTAAGTAAATACAGTTGGACGAAATTTTCAAAAGTGAAAAAATTTACTCTTTTCAAAACCAATCCTTTGCGAGTAGGCTTTAAGTTGTTCTGAGTTGAAATTTCAATATAAATTCTACATTTTAACAATTTCCAAGCTACAAAAAATGATTTATTGATTATATGCCATTTTGGGATGTTCGTTGACATTTAATATTCATGGCGGACATGTCTAAAAAAAGGGCTATTTGAGCAACTTTTTGCAACTTCAAGTCCATAGAAGGCTATTTGAGACCCAATTTGCAACTTTTACACTGAATTGATGCGATTGCCAGGTCACAAAAAAGGTTATTGGAGGAACTTTTTGGAATTTCAAGTGAATAGAAGGTTATTTGAGATCCTATTTGTAACTTTTATACTGAGTGATGCGATCGATGTGTCACAGAAAGGCTATTCGAGTTACTGTTTGAAATGATTTTTAAGGGAATATAAAAAATCATGAAATGAAGGGTAAAGTTTTCCAGCATCGCACAACATCGACAACAGTGTGTGCTTACAGCGTTTTTTTTTTGAAAAGTTTTTCCCAGTTCCAGAGCGACACTCGAAATTCAAGAAAAAAAATGGACAATACTCATAAAAAACGTCCAATCTGAAACAAAACAACTTTTGCCAATTTTAACTCTCCTCGGGGCAAAAATCAGCTCCTCCAGGTTATACGAATGAACGGGAAAAAAGTGCTTAGCCTTTTTTCACCTATTTCATTTGTTTTTATTTTCCAAAGTACAAAAATCATTGATATTAAGTTTAGTGTGATTATGTAATACCCATAGCTATATTAAATGATTTTCCGGTATATTCAAGATTTAAAAACTGTTTTCCAAAGAAATGCTATCAGACAGATAAAGCTGGGTAGTTTCAATGTATAAAAATATTATTCAATCTTTTATGAGCATTGTTTTCTTTCGTTTTTGGTGCAGTCTTTTTAGGAAAAAAACATGAATATTAAATAGTGTTAAAAAATAAGGACAGTATGCTTTTAGGGATTTGAGAACTAAGAAACTTTTGATAGAAATGCAAATCTTTCGAAAACTCGAGCAATGCCGAGTAAATAAGCTGGTTGCTTATAAGACTCGTCACAAGAAGTCTTTGTTTCTAATTAACTTTTCAAAATGTTGAAAAGCTTATTTACGAAAGAACCCTCATGAAAAGGATGGTCGGATTGTAATTTCTTATGCTATAAAGTGTCGTGGACCATTGTATGTCCTTACGTTTGTTAAGCGATTTCGACTGTTGCTCGCTAATTCTTTTTACTAAACTTTCGTTTTATCATTTATTGGCCGGGCTTCGACCAGACCGAACTCAACACCAGGAGAAAAATTTTAAACTGTAGATTTTAAAACTTATGTCATGTCTTTTTTATGAAAGATCGGAAAGATTGAAAGAATTCATTGGGTCGTGTTTGTTGGATTATCAACTATTAATTTTGGTCGTTAAGTTTTACGAAAATCGTCTATAGTTCAAATCATTTGTACATTAAACTCAAGTGGCTCGAAAAAATGTCGATGGCGTTCCGTTCGGTTCGGTCTAATTGCGACCATATAATTTAGATTTTATAAACTTTTTCAAAAACTCCTGCAGATTCACCGATTTTGGTCGGCTATTTTAAGTATGCTCTTTTTGCTCAGTGATAAAAGGGAAAAGCTCTTTTACACTTGTAATCAATTCTAAAAAACAATTCTAAAATTTTTGTTTTAAATTTGAACAAAATCACAAGTTTAATTTTTCTTCGTTAAGGGAATTAGGCATAAATTAAAAAAAATACGAGTTATAAAAATTATTTCAAAGAGCAATCATATCATATGAATCCTTAGGAGCCAAAGGGGTATAAGTGACAAAATTGAAAAGAAAAATAGATACGCATCTTGAACGAATTTTTAACCGCCATACATCTCATGCTATTTATTTGTTAATTTTATTCAATTTTTGTTTTGGGAATACTCGCTACTAACTAAAAGCCACATTATGTTTGCAGTCAAAGGGAAATAAGTACAGCATTTCAAAATACTATCAAATGATGTACTTAAACGTTTTTGAGACCAACCCAATCGTGATTTCCATAAAGTAGAGTTTTTTTTTCATCGGAACAAAATAATTGATAAAATTGTTTTTTTTTTCTTTTGAATAACTGATGATTTTTACAAATTTACCATCAACTGTGGTTCATCTGATTGCATTTATAGATAACTAGCTGATCCCATACGAACTCCGTTTCGCTTTCAACTTGGAATATGTCATGAACAGTTTGTATGAAAGTCAATTGCCAAGCATTTTCTAGATGCACTTCTGAATTCATTGTTAAGTAATAATTGCAAAAATATTGGACGATCACTTTGTCTGTCGTCTGCTGCTAAATTTGAAATCAGGAATCAATTGACCGTGTCAAAAAACCACGTGTATAAATTTCGACTAAATCATTGCATAACAACGCAATTATTGCCAAACAGCTAAACGCCATTCGGGGGCTCTTATACAATCTTTGATAACTGAAATCGATTGCCCTTCCCTCAAAACTCCCGTGTGCAAATTTTCATAGTAATCCATTGTATTATAACGTCAATATTGCTAGAAGCAGTGAAAATTTAATTTATATAGACGACCCCTATCGTCGACCCCTGGCAAAACATTTGACATCTAAAATCGATTGCCCGTCCCTGAAAACAACCGTGTGCAAATTTTCATCCCAATCCTATGTATAATAACGACTATATTGCAAAAATATTGAAAGGTTAATATGGACGACCCCTTTTGCCGGTCCCTTACACTGAATTTAATACCTGAAATCCATTGCTCGTCTCTCAAACTCTCGTGTTCCAATTTTCGTCTGAATCCGATGTTTAATAACGACAATATCGCATCAACAGTAAATAGTTAATATAGACCTATGTGGTTTATCTATAGGTGGGGAAAATCAAAACCTTAGTATTAGTTTATTGTATCCATACAGTTGTTTATGAACGATTGTGACGTAACGCGACGCCATCACGGAGTCCAGTATTAGGCGTCCGGATGTAGCCATAGAAACTTATTAGGAAGAAGGTCTGGGACGCAAATAAGTTTGTTTATTATTTAGTACTCATAGCGCGCAGTACTGGGCGTCAGGGAGAAAAAGCGTCAATAAAAGCGTGCTTTGATTGTGATTTTTTAAATAACATGGAACGTTGCATGACGTCGATGAATGGCGACTTCAACGTCGAGACGCTCATGAACGTTTGTGACGTAGCAATCAAAACATTGAAAAAACTGATTCTCACACTCGTGCAAGGGTAGTCTTGTCCCCACCTATAGATAAACCACATGGAATATAGACGACCCCTTTGGCCGACCCCTCATTTTTGTTTCGATAAGCGAAATCAGTTGTTTGTTCCTAATAACTCCTATGTGCAAATTTTCATCCAAATCCGATTTATAAAAACGTCAATATTACTAAGATACTGGAAATTTAATATGGACGACCCCTTTTGCCGGCCCCTTACACTAAATTTGATACCTCCAATCGATTGCACGTCACTCAAAACTGTCGTGTACCACTTTTCATCTGAATACGATGTATAATAACGTCAATATCGCGAAAACACCGAACATTTAATATGGACGACCCCTTTGGCCGACCCCTTACACAAAATTTGACACCTGAAATCGATTGCTCGTCTTTCAAAACACTCATGTGCAAATTTTCAACACGATCCGACGAAAAGTTACGTCAATATCGCGAAAACAATATTTGTCTTGTATGGACGACCCCCTTCAGAAGGGCTCATCCAAAAATCTAAAAACATTTTTCATCATTCCTGGTCCTAATGAGCATCCATGCCAAATTTCAGCTCTCTAGCTTTTAAGACGACTGAGTCTATAGAGGACAAACAAACAAACAAACAAACAAACAAACAAACAAACAAACAAACATACAGAAATTGCTTTTTATATATATAGATTTTAATGGATGAAATATTATTGAATGTATTGTATTATTTATTTTATTTTGAACACCAATGAGTGGATACCAAATTGAGGCTTATTAAAAAGCTTGAAAAGTACAAAATATGTATTAGTACGAGGTAATTGGCTTTATTTCACCTTTTGTTAATTTACTGTTAAAAAAGCAACTCATAATGATTGGTAGTAAAGGGCAAACACGAAATTATTGCGATACATTCAACAGGGCATAACTTTTTTTACCATTGGGTAAAAATTAACCAAATTTTGCACACTTTCTCATTGATGTGTATTGTTTACATGCTTTCAAACTCGAAGTCGTATTTTTTTATTCAACGAAAATGGAGGTTAACCAACGCAAGTCGAGAGAACAAATTCTTTCCAAACATTTGGAATTTTCTGACCTGTCGCCCCTGTTGCACCGGCAGTTGGAAAAAATATTGAACATTCCCCATTAAACCGTCTCCAGAGTGTTTAAGTGGTTCCAGGAGCAGTTGACCGCGGAAAAGAAGCTGGAAAACAACCGGAACCAGAGAAGAAAAAGACGGAGGAAAGGTGAAACGGATGATTGAAGCAAATCCCTACGTCTCAAGCCGTGATTTGGCTAAAAAGATCGACATGTCGCAGAGCTACGCCCAGAATGCAAAGAAGAGAGCTGAACTACATACATATAAGGTAGAGAACTTCCCAAATCGCGTTGAGTGGCAACAATCGACGGCTAAACTCGGACACGGAACCTATACGAGAAGATGCTGACAAAATATGGCTGCTGTATGATGGATGACGAAACGTATATAGAAGCCGATTTTAAGTCAATTCCAGGATTGGAGTGTTTCACCGGCAAGAGTAAGTTCGATGTGGACGGCAAATTTAAGAAGAAGAAAATGTCGAAGTTCGCCTCCAAATTTCTCGTTCAAATATCTGCTCTAGCGGACTGAGGAGTGAGCCTTTCGTGACAAAAGGCACAGTGAATGGCGAGATCTACAAATCTGAGTGCCTCGAGAAGCGCTTTTTTCCGTTCTTGCAGCATCACGACGAAGCTCCGCTATTTTGGCCATATTTGGCATCATACCACTATTCTAAAATTGTCCTGGAGTGGTATTAGGCCAATTCTGTCCATTTTGTCCCAAAGGACCTGAACCTGTCAAACCGTCCGGAACTGTGCCTGGAAAAGCAGTACTGGGAAATAATATAGCGGGAACTTCGAAAGACCAAAAAGGCATTCAAAGACGAGAAGAACATGTTAAGAAAATGGAGAAAAAAACTGAAAAACTGGTACCAGATGACACTGTAAAGACTTTGAAGGAGGACATCGAGTTAAAATGCGTTCAATTTTGCACTCAAGGCTCCATCGAATAATTTTTCTTTTGATTTTTGAAGTAAATGAATGTTTAAAACTATCCTGAAATTTTGGTTTGACTCTAAACATTAGATATAAGAAAATTGGCATGACATTTTCGGTGTCGCAATAATTTTGTGTTCGCCCTATACATTGCCAATGTCCGATTTATCATTCAGTTGGAATATAGCTTTCACGATTTTTTATTTTTAAATTATCCCGGTGGAAAATCTGTTTGAAGAAATAGACTTCAAGTGACAAAAACCAGGTCGATCTTTAGACATAAAAACATTTAACCTACTGTACCACCAATGTACATTTCCCATCAAAACAGCAAAAAACAAATTTTAAACAAAAATTTAATTGACTCCTTCCAAAATAAATCTTTGTAAATCTTAATACTTATACAAAAAAGATAAAAAAAAAATTGAGTGAACATTTTTTGGTGGTAAATGGGTATAAGTGTGTTTATTAGGTATAAGGGCAAAAATGTAAAAACATATGTCGCCTTCATTGACGTCAAATAAACGTTTTTTTTTTTTGTGAAAATGCTGTGAAATGCTTTGTTTTTATTTTAGAGGATCATTCTTATTAAAAAAAGAAACTAGAAAATATTTATGAAATTTACTGGAACAAAACGAAGTTCAAGTGGTTTTCTTCGAAATCAGCTTTTATGCTCTTACACCTCTTTGGCTATAAGTGTTTCATTTCTCATCTTTTGATCTAATCAAACAATCAAACTATCAACAATGATCGACTCGTAAAGTTTTAAATTTTTGCCTTTTCCCCGAAATGTATCCGACAATCATGAGAATGCATACACGATTTGTACCGATCGATGGGTATTCCAATGAGTTATGCCACGGTTGCATTACTTGTAATTTGGTCAGCTGGAAGTTACGCCGTCCACTCAATTCACCGAAGCATCGTTAAGCCCCTTAATTAGAAATTCCTCAATAATGTTTCCAAAACGCTATCAACCACACACTGAATTGAATTGGCACCGGTTCGAATGTATGTTAGTCAAACGTCCAACGACAACGAGGAGCGACGGGCCAACCCCCAACTCAACTACAAGTTACTTGGCTTTAGGTTCGATTTGCGGCCACTAACGGCGCTTTTTTGCGGACACTGACGGGCGACCGGTTTCCCGCTTCAATGAAATGTTGCTGGACATTCATTTTGCTGACCGGTTAAACACGAATGGTCAAATAGAAGCGGCAAAAATGGCACACACAACAGACTATAAGCGTACGTACATGGTCCAAGAAGTTCCACGCATGTGTCCAATAATATTCGGAACAAACGGAATCCGTCCACCGTTTTTCCGGATTTGGGGGGACCTCCTCAAGCCAACTGCCGTTATAAATTCACTTCGCTAGCTAGGCTAGGCCAGGAACACGCGGAAGGGGTTTCTCATTTCTGTTTTTACTCCACACACCGGACAAATGTTTTGACGAAGTGCAATTTCTTCGGCGTTGTTGTTTCGTCGTCTCCTCCTACTTCTCCGTGGATGGTTGGCTAATTTCTTGGAACATTACTTCCTCGCCGCTGTTGTTGCCTCGTCTTGTTGTTGTTTCGCTTCTTGGACCGGATTGAGTTGTGCCCGAGATTTGGTTAATCGGCGATTTTTATCGATGCAAAAACAATTGCCCCAACATGGTTGTTAATTTGAACAAATTTCCTTACCCCGATGTTGTTATTATATTGCGATCTAATCTCTGTGGTTGGTTGTAATTGTTCGTGCTACTTTCGGTTTTGGTTACCTAACTTTGGCGATTGCACTCTAACTTCCTAGAATATGAAAGAAAACAGAACTGAGAAATCAGAATGATTTATCAGATAGAAATAACACATATTTCGAGACCAATTTTGATATTTTTATGTCTCGATCTATGTTTCTGTGGTGTAAATTATTGAAAATGTTATTCAAAAGCAATAGAAAATAAGGTACTCATAATCCTATGTGGATTATCTATAGGTGGAACAACCAAAACATTAGTATTAGTTCGTTGTATCCATACAGTTGTTTATGGACGATTGTGACGTAAAGCGACGCCATCACGGGGTCAAGTATTAGGCGTCCAAATGTAGCCATAGAAACTTATTAGGAGGAATGTTTGGCACGCAAATAAAGTTGTTTATTATTTAGAACACATAGCGTCGCCGTACTGGGCGTCAGGAAGAAAAAGCGTAAATAAAAGGGTGCTTTGATTGTGATTTTTTGAATAACTTGCAACGTTGCATGTCGTCGATGAATGGCGACTTCAACGTCGAGACGCTCATGAACGTTTGTGACGTAGCAATCAAAACATTGAAAAAAGTGATTCTCACACTCGTGCAAGGGTAGTCTTGTCCCCACATCCCCAGATAAACCACATAGCTCATAATCAACTGTATGAACGACAGTTATTAATAATTTTTAACAAGACGAAGCAAAATTTTTCGAGTTTATAATTTTGTTATCTAATTACGATCGCCGCGGAACCTTTTTTTAATTATTATCTGAGTTGGCTGGTAAACGGTGAATAATGTGCAACACGAGACTTCATAGTGGTCATATCACATCTTATTCACAACCCCTATCTCTACCTCCCCGTGGTACCGGCTGGGATGCGAGTAACTTAAGCGGAGATCGGGTACCCAACCCCGGTGGATGCTTTAGTCGCATGCAGACTGAGAAGGTGGCCGCACGCGTCAGTTCCCCAGGTCAGGGGCGGCGTGCAACAACAACCGAGCGTCTGTTCTCCAGGTCAGGGGCGGCTCAAACAGCGTCTGTCTTGCAGCAAGCGGCTGAATTTATGAAATGCGGCTCCCGCCAGCTAAGTCCAAGATGGCAGCCCCGCGGGATAGGGACTTTAGGCTAACAACCTACTGCTCCCGATTTGAGATTGTTACGGAATCCGAAAGAAATGACCGACCTGGAACTTTGGCGTCGACTTTTAGCATGAAAACACGGACAGGAATGGGAACTTGGAATGTTTTGACCCTTGCCCAACAAGGCAAACTGGAACAACTTGCTAGAGAGGCTAGGCGCCTCAAGCTTGAAATTCTGGGACTGAGCGAAGTCCGTTGGCATAATACTGGAGAACACAAGATACAATCCGGGCAAGTCCTGCTTTACTCTGGCATACGAGGAGAACATGCTACTCGGGAACGAGGAGTTGGTTTCCTGTTAAGCCCGCAAGCCTACGCGGCCCCTCATTAGATGGGAACCGATAAACGAAAGAATAATCGTAGTCAGATTCAGAACACGGGTTAGAAACCTTACAATGGCCCAGTGTTATGCGCCAACTGACGTTGCCGACTTGCAGGAGAAAGAGCAGTTTTACAGTCAACTGAACAGCGTGATTGAGAGAATTCCGAAGGTGACATTCAAATCCATTTAGGCGACTTCAACGCAAAGATTGGCTCCGACAATCAGGACCTTGAGCGCATCATGGGGCGTCATGGCCTAGGACAGATGAGCGAAAACGGAGAGCTGTTTGTAGAATTTTGTGGCAACAACAACATGATGATCGGTGGATCGCTCTTCCCCCATCGACCAGCACATAAGGTCACTTGGGTATCCCGAGATGGCCGAACAGAAAATCAAATTGACCACATCTGCATCAGTCGAAAATGGAGAAGGAGCCTTCTTGATGTCCGCAACAAACGAAGCGCAGACATTGCATCTGACCATCACCTCGTCCTTGACGAGATACGACTAAGAGTTGCGCGTGTCCAACAGCGCGAGGAGAAAGTCGGGTGTCGATACGACGTCCGCCGGTTGGAGAATCCAGAGGTGAAAAGGGCATACGTTGAACAGCTAGAATCCCGAGCCTCGGAATTGCCGACAAACGGAACAGTCGAAGAACAGTGGTGTGGAATCAAGAATGCCTTTATCACGACGAGCCATGGTACTCTCGATAAAGTTTGTGGAAGAAGAAGTGAATGGATGTCGGATGAAACTTGGAGGATGGTCGATGATCGGAGAAAGGCGAAAGTCGGAATTGAGCAGGCATGTACCGGGTCAGCCAAAGCAGCCGCCCGCTTACGATATGCGGAGCTGGAAAAGGCAGTTAAACGAGCTTGTAGACGAGACAAGAGAGCCTGGACAAACTCCCTAGCCGAAGAGAGAGAAAGAGCCGCCGCCAATGGAGATATCCGATTACTATATGACATTTCTCGCCGCCTCAGTGGTGCAAGGACTAGTGCAAGAATGCCGCTGAAAGACCGAGCAGGTCAGTTATTGACCGATCGAACAGATCAGCTCAAACGATGGACTGAGCACTTCGAACAACTCTTCCGAGTCACGAATAGCGATGGCCAACAGAATCCGCAGCTCGAAGCGCCAACAGTACGTCGCATAAATGGCGTCAACTCGGAAGCGCCTTCGCTGGCTGAAATAGAAGCGGCAATCAAAAACATGAAATCCAACAAAGCACCTGGGGTCGATTGCATCCCTGCTGAAATGCTGAAAGCCGACCCTGCCCTGTGAGCACAAATGTTGCACCGTCTTTTCGCTGACATCTGAGATACTACAACATTCCCGTCCGACTGGATGCAGGGTATCCTCGTAAGGTCCCGAGGAAAGGAGACCTGACATAGTGCGGTAACTGGTGAGGCATAACGTTGATCTGTACAACCCTCAAAGTACTTTGCAAAGTGTTCCTGAACAGGATCCAGGAGAAAATTGACGCTACACTCCGACGGCAACAAGCTGGATTCCGATCCGGACGATCATGTGTGGACCACATCCCAACGCTACGAATCATACTGGAACAAATCAACGAATTCCAGGACTCTCTTCTGCTGGTTTTCGTTGATTTCGAAAAAGCATTCGACCGACTTAACCATGAAAACATCTGGACGGCTCTAAGGCGACGAGGGGTCCCAGAGAAACTAGTCCATCTCATCGAAGCACAATACGAGGCATTTTCGTGCAAGGTCTTGCACGATGGTGTCTTGTCCGAACCAATCCCGGTAACTGCTGGAGTGAGACAAGGATGTATTTTATCACCGCTACTTTTCCTCATCGTAATGGATGAGATTCTGACTGGATCGATCGACTGTGCACCGAACCGAGGATTACCATGGAATCCTTCTACAATGGAGCAACTGAACGACCTTGACCTGACTGACGGTATTGTTTTGCTCGCCCAAACACAACCGGATAAGGCTATGATCATTTAGTATCCGGGCAGTTTCAAACGTCTGTATTTTAAAAACTATTCATTTGATCGAAAAACTTTCTATGAAGGAAATGAAGGTGTTATTAGGATATTAAATGTAAAAATGTTAAAAAAAATTATTTATTGTTGATGACAAGAAATACTCTAACTTTATGTTAAAATATAATTTTTGTCTTTGCACACTTTTTTCAGCTATGTATTGATCTATTATTTTTACCACAGAAGCGAAACCTTTTCAAAATCATGATATTTTACACAAATTCATTTGTAAAAACCAATTGGAATCTGGTTGGAACCTTTTCATGAGTAGGCATCTCGAAGAATTTGACCTCTTAAATTCGGGTTTATCCTAAATTTCTTGATCTATCCGAACACATCTGTCACATTGCGTAAAACCCGGTTGCATAGATTGCGATCCATGGAACTGCTAATTTTTAGTTAATTTCTGGGTGTCCACTAGACAGGCAACACTTTTTGCCTGTCGGAAACGGATTTACTGCATAGTTAAGAGGTCTGCATTCAGTTGTCCTCAATAACCATAAACTTGTTACTATAGTTGAGATCAAGGGTTCCACTCCGATGCTTGGTTTGAATTTCGCAAGCATCCTAGAGTGGCTCCTTATACTTCTCAACCATCTGGACCAAAAAAAAATCAGAAAAAATAAACAGTTCATGAGTTTTCAAGTCAAAAATAATGAATCTCCGAGGCGCAAAATGCGTAAAAGGAGCAAATTTGTGCAAAACTATTTTTACCACGACTTTTTGCACCGTAAATATCTCAAACACACGTTAACGTAAAAATGTGAAAAAAATAGGCAAGATAGTCCTTTTCACAACCAACACAACGCTGCTAAAATTTTGCATATCCAAGCTCTAGTAACCTAAGTACCTATCACCGAAATGAAGTGCCCGGATACTAAATGATCATAGCCTTATGCAGAGCAAACTCGACGACCTCACCGAAAGTTCCAAGGCAGCAGGTTTCAAAGTCAATGTCGGAAAGACCAAGTCGATGGAGATCAACTCAGGAAATCCCTCCATTTTCATGGTAACTGGGCAACAAGTTGAGAAAGTGAAGTGCTTCCAGTATCTTGGTAGCCAGCTAACGCCTGATGGTGGTACCAGGAAAGACATCGAAACCCGGATCAGAGAGGCCCGATTTGCGTTTGCGAGTCTCCGAAACATCTGGCGGTCACGCCAGATCTCTCTACGAACGAAAATCCGAATCTTCAACTCAAACGTCAAATCCGTATTGCTGTACGGGTGTGAAACTTGATGCACATATGCGGTAATGACGCGATAACTGCAAGTATTTGTAAACCGCTGCCTGCGGAACATCATCCGCGCTTGGTGGCCTGGCAACTGGATCTCAAATGAGGAACTACATCGTCGGTGTCATCAAAGGACGCTAGAAATCGAGATTCGGGAACGTAAGTGGAGATGGATTGGGCACACGCTGCGGAAAGATGAAAACGAGATTTGCAGAGAGGCGCTAAATTGGAATCCAGAAGGTCATCGAAGAAGAGGCAGACCCAGAAACTCGTGGCGGCGAAGCCTAGCCGCTGAAATCCGAACAGTCGACGAGCATCTTGACTGGGACCAGGTGAAGACGCTGGCTCCGGATCGTCAACAGTGGAGGTCTTTTACCACGGCCCTATGCACCGGTGGATCGGCGCGGGATCATTAAGTAAGGAGATTGGATCCAGCCACGGTTGCCAATGTGCCTGATTTTTTAAAGCCCATCCTGATGACCAGATAAACCTCCGTTTTTTCCTGATTTATGTAAATAAAGCATGGATCATCTTAAATCTGGACGCATTAAAACGGGTCTATCTCGGATCGATATAAACAAAATGAAAATATTTTGTACTCAAAATGTAGGTTTTAATTGCACTTTTAAGGAAAATGTGGGTTCGATGAAATCTTGAACTTTTCGTCGAATACCACTCATCATAGTTTGGACACCCTGTTCGCTGACCTCAGCGACCATTTTGTTCCACAATATCTATTGCATCCTGAGTCGTCCTCCCATTCTTTTTCATCTTTTGCTTGGCAATTGCCAAGTCTTTTTCGATAGCGCGGAATTAAGCGCAGTTGGGTGAGTTGATGTTCTTTTCGACCAAATACACCCGTTTTCCCGATACCACTGTAGTACTTCTTTGCTGTAGTAGCACCTTGCCAAATCTGGTTAAAAATTTACTTGTTTGTGAGATCTAATGTGCGGAAGGATACGTTTTCTCAGGCACTCCTTCTTGTACATCTTGGAGTCCATAGTCCTATTTGACGCTGGTAGTGTTCGTGATATTATGCTGGTTTTTTCACCAACACTTCCCAATGATGGGACAATTAACCTAGTTTTTGAGGTTAGGTTTCTCGTCTCATCTGTACACGGTCAGCAAGTGTGCGTAAGAAATGTCAAAAACAACTCTCTAGTCTTGTTTGTCACAAATAACGTGGTTTTTCGTCCGCAACTGCAAATATCTTGACAGATCAAACGCTTTCATGCAAACTTATCAGCAAAAACAAATTTGAACTTGCCTGGGACATATTTTTTTCATGAATTTACCACACGCGTGTAAATCGGTGAAATCGTTTATTTAAAAAATCAAATTAAATCTCTTTTTCAAGTTTAATTAGTATAAAATTCAGGAAAAATAATCAGCTAGGCTTCCGCTTTTCCAAATCCGAATTGCCGGGCCCTACGCTTAACCCCTGCCATCAGATTTTGTACAGCCACCTTGTCCACCTTCTTCGCCACAGAAAGCCAGTTTGCCTTGAACTGCTGCTCGTCCTTAGCAGATTTTTTGGTCTTCTTAAGGTTTCGCTTGACAATAGCCCAGTATTTCTCAATTGGGCGGAGCTCTGGCGTGTTGGGAGGGTTCTTGTCCTTGGGAACCACCTGTACGTTGTTGGCGGCGTACCACTCCATGGCTTTTTTACCGTAATGGCAAGATGCCAAATCCGGCCAAAACAGTACGGAACAACCGTGTTTCTTCAGGAAAGGCAGCAGACGTTTATTCAAACACTTTTCCACGTAAATTTCTTGATTGACAGTCCCGGAAGCTATGAAAATGCTGCTTATCAAGCCACAGGTACAGATGGCTTGCCAAACCAGATATTTCTTCGCGAACTTTGACAGTTTCATGTGCTTGAAAATATCTGCTACCTTTCCCCTTCCTTTTGCCGTATAAAACTCCTGTTCCGGAAGCTGCTTGCAGTCGGCTTTGACGTAGGTTTTGTCGTCCATTACCACGCAGTCAAACTTCGTCAGCATGGTCGTGTACAGCCTCCGGGATCGCGCTTTGGTCATCGTATTTTGTTTTATCATCGCGATTTTGAGTCACTACCTTCTTGTAAGTCGATAGTCCGGCTCGTTTTTTGGCTCGATGCACGGTTGTAGACGATACACCCAGCTTATTTGCGACATCTCGGAGAGATAGCTTGAAACTACCGGCAACTCTCTTTGTTGTCTCAGCGGCTTCCGGTTTTCGATTTCCCCCCGATCCAGACTTCCTGGCTGTCGACAAACGTTCCTAAAACACTTTAATTACATTTGTAACGGTTGATTTGGCAATTTTTAGCGATTTTTCCAGCTTTGCGTGCGAGTAGTTCGGATTTTCGCGATGCGCGAGCAAAATTTTGATACGCTGCTCTTCTTTCTTGGACGGCAATTTGACAACTGAAAAGTGAATTCCAAAATAAAAATACGAGCAATATTCTACACACACACACACACCTTCAAAATGAGGGGTGTTTAGGTTTTTTAAATGCAAAATTGAAAGAAATACGTCAAGTTGATATTGACCAAATTTTGACCGTATCAATTTTAAAAAAAAAATCAAAATAATCTTCTTGTAGTAATATTAGGCTTTTGTGCGTAAAAAGATAGAAAAAAAAATAAAGAGAGGCAATAAATGGAAGTTCCTCACCAGGTTTATTTTGTTTTGGTTTCCGCAAACAAGCTTGCTGACATGCTCGGACATGTTGGAGCGTGTAATCAGTTTTCACTTAATCACTTCACATTTTTGCCAACACAACTCACACACCTGCATCTCCCCCCAAAACTTTCTTATTTTAACCATCCTGCTCTCATTAAACTATTGACATTAAACCTTCCCACGCATCACCATTTCCAGTCGAAAATTTTCATATTCCGACAAAGTGCATTCACTATTCCTCCTAACAACCACTTCATAGTCTTCAATTTTAGGATCGATAAAGTTCGCTAAATTTTAGAGACACAGACACGCTCTACTGTTTGCCGGCGCGAAACCTTCCCATTTCTGTGATATATAAAACTTGTTTTGTAGAAAAACTATTATAATGTTGCAGTAAAAAGTCATAAACGTTTCCGAAAAAAAGTAAATTAATTTCGTGACGTCACAACGCATTCTTTACCCGGGTGCAACTCACAACCTTCGGAACCAATTTTAATTCTGAAAAATGCATTTAATTCTTCTCAAAAAGTTTGAAGATATCTTTTGGGGGCATCTTCACCATCACCGGATAATGGTCTGACTCGATGTTGGCGCCTCGTTAGGATCTGACGTCGATGATGTCCGACACCATATACATTTCACTTGGCAGTCACTTAAATTTCAAATGAATTCATCCACATTCATTTCAGTCGTCACTTGAACTTGAAGTGAGAAAAAATATTCACTTCCCCATCACTTGAATTTCAAGTGAATGTCGGGTTGTAAATGTGTTTATTTTCAGAGTTCAAAATGGCAAATTCTAAAGAGCAGCGTATAAAGCTTATGCTGGATTTGGACTTTCCCAATTCTTTACAAGGCGATTTTGGCGGTAGTTTGTGTTAAACGTGATGTAAGAAAAAGTTATATAAAGGTGTTATCATGTTTCAGCTTGTGGGTTGAACTGGACAGACTTTCTGGTTTGCAGCAGGGAAAATTTAGAAGTCGCACTATCCGCAGTAACCGATCTGCCTTGGGATTACGATGGAATTTTTCAATCAATAAATTTATGACGAAAGGGAAATGTAAGTATTTGAAATCGAAGTGGTGTTCTATAAATGATCTTTTATTTACAATCGCGAGAGATAATTAACTAGAAACTTACTTAGAAATTCAGATCAATTTCACTCGAACGCCATAGTGTAATTCACTTGACCGGTCACTTAAAATTCAAATTAAATTACGTATGGCAAGAATTTACTACAGATGTTACTTATGTTTTAAGTGAAAATTATTTTGCGTGGAGAAGTGCTGGCGGTCTATCAGAACGTGGTCTACCTGTGATTGCGTTTGGTACGGTGATCTCCAGGTGTACTTATTTGGGATTTGAACAAGTAATTGATTTTACAACAAAAAAAAACAGAATATTTCTGTTCATACTAGTTTGACGAAGTTGATAAAATAAGATGTTCCAAGAAAAAGTAAGAAAACACTAAATTGATAATCTCTCGTTGATGATGTTCAAGTATGAAAATAACACCTGCACCTCAATATTAAGAGAAATCTTTTTTTATTTTAAACCTTGTTAGATAAGTTTTGATCTGTTAACAGTCTCTGTCGGGGTTTTTTAAAATTTTGATAGAAAAAAACAAATTTTTTATAATGTGAACTACTTGATAGGTGCTGTGCTGATGGAAGACCTTTATTTAAAGTAAAATAAACGGAGCTACAAAAACAAGAATTTACAGTTAGAACGAATTGTCATTAAGAATGTTGTTTTATGTTATAGTTTCACAATTTTTTTAACACTTTCAAAAGACTAGCTTAAAGCTGGTAAAAAACATGTACCTCGTTATTGGTTTTGATAAGATAAAAAAAATATTTTGCTTTGTGTTTGTTAACTGGAAACGCTCTGGGTCGGCACTTTTCAAAAAAAATTTATTTCATTTTCAAAGTTGAAAAAATACCCACCAATGACAAATATGAAATGCTCGTTAATTTATTGAACAGATTTCCATCTAGTCGGAGAGAGTTGAATGCGACATTCGTTGACAATGCGTGGCAAGCTGGAGGAACCTGTTTAGTTCTCTCCTCCCAATCACACTGGAAAGTTTTGGTGGTCCATTCGAGATGCCCAAATCATATGTGTCTATGCGATAAATCGATATCCGAAGGGACCTACCAAAACTGAACGCTGCATTGGTTGCCGGTTGGATCGCTCGAAAGCTGCTAATTTGTATGATAATTAGAAAAATAAAACTGTAACAAATTAACCGCTCCGAAGGAAAGTTTCACCCGAAAAGGATTGCGTGGCTGATTATGCAGCACGGGGGAACTATTTATGGGCATTTTTGAGCCCCAGGGTGGAGAGATTCGTGGGAAATAATCAAGCTATGGTAAAATGAATTTTTGTAAGATTTTCAATTCAGAAAAAAAATTTATATTTAAATGGTTAATTTTCAAAACTGTGTTCATAACAATTAGTTAAAAATAGAACGAGTCATATATTTTTCACTAACTCACAAATGTTGTGACGACTTCTTCGACTTGAAAAGTTTAGTCCGGTTCAATTTCACAGAAATGATACATAAATAAAACAGTAAACTCTGGTCGACCAAACGAAATGCTTCAACTGAGTTTTTTTTGCCTCCTTGCATACCAAACGACATTCCAGAAAGCGTAACCTCAATATGGACGTAGCTCAATCGTGGTCGGTCTTTCGAAATGGTCAATTCTGCTTTTCAAGCAGTTGAGAACTTGAAGATTATTTTGCTTCTATGTTGATGTTGGGAATAAAGTGTAACATTATCTATAAAAAATTTTTGTTTGTTTATTTTTTGAATTTGATCTAGAATTTTACTCCATGAATTTTAGATAATGTTACATCGGCCTTATTTTCTTTCACTTTCAAAATTTTTATTCAAGCTTCTGATTTGGTGTCTCCAATCGGAACAAGTTGTCGAAAATTTTCGAATACAACCATTGAAGCTACGTGGCGAAATCCTCACATGAGCAGGACCCAACCAGTAAAATATTGCCGGAGGGCAGTTTGCCACCCGGTATGATATCGACTGTTGTGATGTCCAAGAGCCCCAGCAGCCATTCCTGGTCTCTTTGGTTTACTGTCCAAAAACTTAAACCGGTACCTACCCGCGATGGACACACCAACAACTCATTGAGATCGATCGAACAGGTTGTTGTGCGACTGGTTGATTCGAACAAAGTGTCCCGTGTAGAAGAATGTGTTGGAAGTGAAGAAAAATTTAACCCTAATATGTCATGTGAGCCTACTTGGTTGAATAATTCTACTGAATCAAGGCAATTGAATGTTTCCCTTTAACTCAACCACGGTATAAGAAAAGTTCAGACAGCGGTTTTTCGATAGCAAGCAACTAACTATCTTCTTCAGTGACCATTTTCGATTGAATCAATTGAAAACGCTCATTGAAGAAGATAGTAAAACACTATCGAAATACCGGTATCTGAAGTTTTTTTATACCGTGATTGAATTAAAGGGAAATAGGTATATCGATTGCTTTGATAAGAAATATTTAAATTTGGGTCTTGGTACTTTTATGTCTAATTCAAAAAAAATAAATCGTTGATTTTAATCTACCACAACAATTCAATATGGAAAATCTTTTTTATTTAAACAGGGTGACAATAAAGGTCCCGTACTTTTTTTTAAAATGCTTCAAATTCGTAACTTAGCTTAGTAATTAATAAAATCGAAAAAATCTAACTAACAAGCAACATTCTATGGAATCTTGACAACAACATCAAACGAAAAAAAACATCAAGATTGGTTCGAAATTCCCTTCCACGATCTCAATACATTCTTCAGTCAATTTCAAATGCCTCCTACGATGCTTGCTTGCACTTTTTCCATAAATGACGTTCTAGATTAAGGTGACCAGATTGCCCGGGTTTATCCGGGTACGCCCGAAGATTAAATACAAAATTTGAAACAGTCCAGCCTGGCCTGGTTTACTGGATTTCATTGAAAATTATTTTATTTTTATTATTTTAATTATTTATTCGCTGTGTTGTGTTGAATTTTTATTTTATTTATGTCTCTAAATCGAAATTGTGTGAGCAAGTCTTATAAAAATCATCATTAAAGGTTTTTTGGAAGCCTAAAATACGAACTAAAATCTTTCGATTAGTTTTGATGAAAAATTTCTATGTTTTGACCATATTTGCTTGGATGTTGCTCGGATTTTGGTCGTCAATTTTGAAATCATATACCCGGATTTTGCCAGGTTTTTATTCAAAACTGTCCGGATTTGCCCGGCTCAGATACGTACTCAAAAATTCTTGGAATTTTTTGAAACTTGTCAATCTGCGAGCCTACTGAAGCTTTAAATCAATCTGGACCAAAGTGCTCCGTTGTAACTACACTGCTTCAGTACGTCATCGAGAATCTTTAAGTCCTTCTACGGACACAGGTTTGATCTACTTCATTGAAAAAGCCGGAATATTGTTGTTTTGGCAGTAGAATTTTTCTGCTGAACCTCATTGAGCAATTGGTAAAAGAGAAGTGGCTCAGTTGTAAAAATCTTGGCATTGGCGAAGAAAACACTTTGAAGAGTTGTAGTAGCGAGCAGCCTCGAAGGCATGTTCCACTTTCTGAATAAATGTATGGAAGTCTATAGAAGGTTTTTGAGCTATTTTTTTTTTGCATGTTCCAAAGAATGGTACTATTGTTTATTATCACCCTGTGCATACACATTCCATACAAAGTGACCATGAAAAGTTTTGGGTGAATCGGATCACATCCTCTGAATGGATAACCCCCACCCCCCCAAATCTTAAAATTTTTTGCCCCTTTTCCCAAAAACAACAATTTTCTTTTGTGAATATCTCAGAAACCGTAGAAGCTACAGATGAGGTAAAATTAGGATTGGTTGATCTTGGATCGATCCTTGGAGGATCGATCTTTTCAACTCAGATTTTCGATTTTTTGGATCGATTCTTTGGTCAGGAAAAAATCGATTAGATCGGTTTATTTTCGATCCGATCTTTCGATCTTTTTTTTCATTAGGGGAAAATAAAGGTATAATGGCCATCTTAAGGAGGACGCTTATTTAACCATAGGAAACAGCAATAATATGTGAGTTACATCATTGTTATAAACGTTTTAAAATGCACTTTAAATTTTTGTGCCGAAGCACCATCAATCGGGGCACGATGAGCGTTTTCTGCCGTAGAATCTAGCAGCGAATATAATTTGATGAAGTCAACTGAATTATAGAGCTACAGCTTGACTAGTTTACATCTGACGATTTACCCATTGGTAAGGTGTCGGAGAAAGAATCAGAAAACTCGAGTTCGATTACTGGTCAAGCCGATTTTTTTTTTCATTTAGCGTTCATGATCAGTTGAAAAATAATTTTAGATTTTTTTTTTCAATTGAATTTTGAAAATTATTTCCAAACCTTGTGAATTGGGTTAAAGAAGGTGTTTGTGATTGATTAAGAATAAAAAAATTGCTAGAATTTGCAAATCTTAAGAAATAATAGCAATATTCCAAAAATTCCTTTGTTAAAAAAAGTTATTTTTTTTTAAATTTTTTCCGCATGTTTTTTCGAAATCTCTCACATTCATTCATTAATCTAAATAAAAATAACTTGAAATAATTTCTTTTAACTTCTAAAATATTTCTTGTCAGTACATTACATAAAGTATCAAAGTGTTTCCGAGATATTTAGATTTTAGTTAGTTTTGTTTAAAAGCACCAACTTCGGTTCACCTTACAAAATAGCGCTTAATTTTTTTTTCTTTCCATATGTAGAAGGACTATACAAATTTGAAATTATGTGTCTTATTTGCATATTTTTGATAAAATGCAGTTCCTTCTTGTACCAAATTGAAAAGATCGATTAATCGGGGATCGATCTTCAAGCTCCGATTTTTTAGATGGATCGATCACAGAACCGTTCACCTGAATCGATCTTGGAGATCGATTTTTTCCCGAAGATCGAACAATCCTAGGTAAAACCCTTGTTTTGAAGATTCAATTATTGTCAAAAGAGTCGTTCATATTAACAGTTCAGTGTTTTTCACTATTATACTTAATATTTAAATGAAAATTACGCGCACGGGCGTTTTAAGGAACGGGCAATTGATTTCAGGTGTCAAATTTAAGGTCAGGCATCTGCAGAAGGGTTGTCCATATCAAATTTTAACTGTTTTTTCGATATTGTCATGATGATGCATTAGGTTAAGATAAAATTTTGTTTACGGGAGTTTTAAGGGACGGACAATCGATTTTAGGTGTCAAATTTTGGATTGGGGATCGGAAAAGGGATTGTCATTATGAATTGTTCAGTATTTTTGCACTAATTCTGTTATTGTACACCGGATTGAGATGGAAATTTATACGCGAGAGGACAAGAGAAATCGATTCCTGATCACAAACATTGTCACAAACGACTGAAAAGGGGTCGTCCATATAAACAGTTTAATGTTTCGAAATTTTTTTATTTATGATGCATGGGATTGAGACTATAAACTCAAATAGTTTCATAAATTTAGTTTTTGAGTTATTGCATTTTGAGAATATCCTTCTTGAAGATCTTTTTCAACTTTTTAAAACATTTTTCACATAAAAAAAGGGAAACAAAAATATTCATTTAAATAATGACATATTTTCGAAGCAAAGGTAAACGCACAACTATTGTCCAGACAAAGTTTTCTAAAATGCTGATTGTGGGTTCAATTGATCCTTAGAGTTCAAAAAGGTATATCTTTCTTCAGGATGGATCGTGATCATTGCGGAGTACGGAATTACTAACACAGCAGACCGTTGCTTCCCTAGCTACTCGTGGGATCAAAATATGTACACAAACAAACAAAGGCAAAACTATACGAGTGCCGACGGCTCGTTTCAGTTGGAAAATATGGAAGTAGCAGAAGGTGAACTCAAAAGACAGCTCTCTAAGTCAGGGCCGTAGGAAGAACCGACTCATGGGGGGGGTTTTTGGTGACTGAATATTACCTATGATTTTTGCCCAACGATGCACGAATAAAAAAAATTCTTAACAAATTATGTTTGTAATTGTATTATAATTCATTTTAATGTACTTAAATCTTATCTTAGTAAAGTGATCCTAAACCTAAATTTTTATAATGAAACCTTCAGAAACAAAATATGGAATTTACTTTCATCGATAGTTAAAATCTTTGAATGTGTTTAAAAGCTCTGGTAGATAAAATCATTTGATTAGAGCATAAAATGAGTTTTTTTAGAGTAGCCTTTAATTTCTTTAAAAAAAAAAACTTATGCGATACTCAAATTAAACAAGCCCAATCTTCTAAACTCTTTTGCAAATTCCAAGATTCAAACCTTTGATTGAAATAAAAAAAAATCCAAAAAAAGTAAGTGATAAAAATTTTCGGATCAAATTTACTTGATGCAAACTTGAACCAAATTTATGATTTTGGTTTAAAAAAGACTACAATATTAATAATGTTAAACAAATCACCGTGAAAAAATATATAAAACTTGGGATTTTTTGCATAAAACACAACTTGGGAAATTAATTCAAATTCTACTTTATATTTGTGGTTTTCAGATGAGTCATGTATAGAAAAAATCTGATTAAAGAATTAGAAATTAGGAAATTGAATAAACAAGCAAATGTTTAAGTTAATATTCTTTTGAATTCCTCAAAAATTTTACATTGCATGAAAACTTATTTACAAGCTAAATCTTTTTCTGAATTTTGAATCTGAAATCAAAAATTGAACTTTAAATCTGTTTCCGAATCTCCATACGATTTCTGAAATGTACAAAAAAATACGATTTTCTAATCTTAATTCCAGATCAGAATTTTATGAGCCAAATTTAGGAGCCTTTATTCATAAATTTATTATTTAAATTCTGAAGTTCTGGTTTAATCTTAATTCATTATTTCAATTATTTATTTTTTTCTGTATTGTGAATCTGAATTAAAATGTGAATTTCAAATGATGAATCTGAATCTGAGTTTTCATTTTTGGATCGCCATTTAGAAGCTTTAAATGTATAAATTTCGTGTAATTATTAAGTTTAAGAACTTAGAATTTGAATATAATACAAAGTTCTTCTTTTTCATATTCCGAAAACTTTTATCAAAATATTGAAAATGCGTATGATTTGCAAAAAACTTGATTCGAATTTGATATGAAATGCAAAACCAAATTTGAACCAGGATTTCAAAGCAGCTTTTCATTTCTAATTTCTTAATTCGAACTGACAATCAAGAATCCTAAACTGGATACAGAATCAAAAATACGAAAATAGAGAAACAGTTTTGGTAATGGGAAAATGAAACCAGAACCTCCAGAATGGGTTTGATTAATACTGATGTTATGAAATCGTTTGGTACATCTTTGTACCTGAAAATAATCACATTTTCGTAGGTGCTGCAAAAAATTAGAGAAACATGAGGTATCAAAAAACATAAGCGGAGATTGCAGGTTCAAGTCCTGCCGGTGAGCCGTTGTATCTTTTTCGAAAAATTCATTATATTTACGGCTTATGTTCTTTCGTTTTTTGATACCTCATGTTTTTTTAATTCTTTCCATCACCTACGAAATTGGGTTTAATTAAAAACTGAATATTCAGACCTGAATTTCTATGAACAAGTGAGAAAATTTTGAAAAACTGTAGTAGAATTTTCAACTTGGGATGGGTTTTTGAGGTTTTGACATTAGGTTTTAGTCTAGATTTTTACTCTTGAATAACTTTACTCTGTTATCAAGATTTGATTATGAATTTGAAATTTTGAGTGTAGAGTAGAATACCTCGCTTGCTTTTTTGGACACTCATGGGGGGTGTTTAACCCCCAAAACCCCCCCCGTTCCTACGGCCATGCTCTAAGTTATTCACGGGAGTGCCATCCATCTCATCTTCCACATTAGATTCACCTGCGGAAATGAACCTCGAGAGCGACGATGATGGGATTAATCTCACTATCAAAACAGCAGCAGGCAGCAAATGACGAATAAAGGGAAAAATCTCGACACATGGCAGCCAAGTGGTGCGGCCAAGAGACGGCTAAGAAGCTTATGGACAAGAACGTACCATATGAAGAGTCAATGCGCCTAATTTTTCCTGCAAAGAGTACGCCCCCTGCAAAAAATGTAAAACGGGCGCGCAGTGGAGATAAAGCTGTGGAAAAATCGAGAGCCAAGAAGGCCAGAGGGCCACAAGCCCCAACGAGGCAGCCATACTCAAACGAATCAAGACAAGCTCGATCATATACCAATGAGGTTCGTGAAGGGTTACATAGGGCCAAACGCCCAATGAGAACAAAAGAGCAAATTAAAGGCAAGTCGGCCCTCCTACAGCTGAAAACAGAACAACTGAAAATGGTAAAGCAAGCGATTAAACGGGCTGTTCTCGGTCAAAGACAGGATAAACTTAAACCGAAGTTCGCTCAATGTTCGTACAAGGCTGGTTTCATGGTTGAGACGTGTCTTGACCAGGCTACATCGGACTGGCTAAAGCAAGTTACACCATCAATCAAGCCATGGGTAGAAGCTGAGCTAGCCGTGTCGTTGGAGATAATCAAATCCCAATATCGGAAATCCTGAAGGCTCACCTACCTGGAGCTGCCGAGGCCGATATCGGTATGATGCAGGCTACAATTGGAAGCCAAAACGAAGAGCTTAGTACTGAAAGCTGGAAATTCTACGATTTCCACAAAAAGAACAAAGAGTTGGAGAAGAGGAACTTCGTCATATACAATGGAATTGGTTCCAGTAAAATCTGGAAAATAACTAAGAAAAATCCAGAAAGCAGGACTGTTGAAGGGAACACCACCGATAAAGGTGTTCAAGGATTCGGGCAACCTAAACAGGGCCTTGTATAGGACCAAGTCCAATCCACAGAAGGAGAGTCGATAAGCAAAGGAAGTACTTCGACAACACTCGGTCTCGAAGAAGCAGAGTCTAAGGACCAGAGCCAATCTATGGACCAGGGACAAGACTTAGAGACAAACAAGAAAAATGAGAATAGCCGGAAGGGACTAGGTTGTTGAACATGGACCCATGCTTGAAACAAGATCAACTTAAACCAGACCCGAGTGGAATGAGCAATTTTAAAGGTAAAAAGTATCCATCAACAAACCTGCTAACAAAAAACGTTCAAGAAAACTAAGCACATGGAGCAAACCAAAACGAGAAAAGCAAACATGTGGTAAATGGCAAAAAACCGGTGCATTGCCCCTAAAATGAGCACCCTAACATGTGTTCAGGCGAATCTTCATCATGCTGTAGGAGCCTCGAATACCCTACTGGAAAGATTCGTCTCCGAAAACCTGGACGACGTAAAGCTAAGTGCATTTAGAAATGGGACAGTTACGAATGAGTGTATCTCAAAAACAATTCGTTTGATCGAAATACTTTCAATGAAGGAAATGTAGGTAAAGGGTGATACGGTTAAAATTTGGTCAACATCAACTTTCAATTTTGCATTTAAAAAACCTGAACACTCCTCATTTTGATTGTGTGTGTAGAATGATGCTTCTTTTTTGATTTTTGAATTCACTTTTCAGTTGTCAAAATGCCGTCCAAGGAAGAAGAGCAGCGTATCGAAATTCTGCTCGCGCATCGCGAAAATCCGAGCTACTCGCTCGCAAAGCTGGCAAAATCGCTAAAAGTTGCCAAATCAACCGTTACAAATGTAATTAAAGTGTTTGGGGAACGTTTGTCGACAGCCAGGAAGTCTGGATCGGTGGAAAATCAAAAACCGGAAGCCGCTGAGACGACAAAGAGAGTTGCCAGTAGTTTCAAGCGAAACCCAAACCTCTTTCTCTCCGAGATGCCGCAAATAAGCTGGGTGTATCGTCTACAACCGTGCATCGAGCCAAAAAACGAGCCGGACTATCGACTTACAAGAAGGTAGTGACTCCAATTCGCGATGATAAATAAAATACGACGGCCAAAGCGCGATTCCGGAGGCTGTACACGACGATGCTGACGAAGTTTGACTGCGTGGTAATGGACGACGAAACCTGCGTCAAAGCCGACTACAAGCAGCTTCCGGGACAGGAGTTTTATACGGCAAAAGGAAGGGGAAAGGTAGCAGATATTTTCAAGCACATGAAACTGTCAAAGTTCGCGAAGAAATATCTGGTTTGGCAAGCCATCTGTACCTGTGACTTGAAAAGCAGCATTTTCAGAGCTTCCGGGACTGTCAACCAAGAAATTTACGTGAAAGAGTGTTTGAATAAACGTCTGTTGCCTTTCCTGAAGAAACACGGTTGTTCCGTACTGTTTTGGCCGGATTTGTCATCTTACCATTACGGTTAAAAGGCCATAGAGTGGTACGCCGCCAACAATGTGCAGGTGGTTCCCAAGGACAAGAACCCTCCCAACACTCCAGAGCTCCGCCCAATTGAGAAATACTGGGCTATTGTCAAGCGGAACCTAAAGAAGACCAAAAAAACTGTTAAGGACGAGCAGAAGTTCAAGGCAAACTGGCTTTCTGCGGCGAAGAAGGTGGTCAAGGTGCTGTACAAAATCTGATGGCAGGGGTTAAGCGTAAGGCCCGGCAATTCGGGTTTGGAAAAGTGGAAGCCTAACTGAATATTTATCCTGAATTTTATACTAATTAAACTTGAAAAAGAAATTTAATTGAATTTTTTAAATAAACGATTTCATCGATTTACACGCGTTTTCCCTTGACCAAATTTTGACCGTATCACCCTTTAGAAATGAGTACACTACCGCCATCTTTGAACTATCCATGGCTTTCCATTTGTTCATCCAGTAGAATATGTTTCATCCAAATAATTTTTTTTATCACACACCATACCTCGGGATCTAGCCGAGATGGTCCGTCGGTTTCTCCGGTTCTCCAGAAGCCGCAAAGAAAGGTGAGAAAGAGTGAATCGAATGAAACGAATGTTCCCTTGCGTTGTTGGTCGATGCCGATGCGATGCGTGTGCTGTTTTTGTGTCTGTCCCGCAATAATCGGAAACCTGCCGCCACATTCATTGGGTTGGTTGATAATAACAGCAAGTGGCCAGCTACTTCGGGACCAACCGGGACAGGTTCCTCGCCTTACATTCCATAGAAGCACTCCCTCAGTAAATAAGTTGGTGTTTCGCAGTGAAGATTGGTACCACTTTCATGGATAGGGTTCTCCTAGCTTAGTCGTGACACATTTACTGGAACTTATTTGCTTCGTTTATTGTCCAGGGATTGGAAGCATATGATCTCCTGGAGCTGTTTCTTCTATCAACTGGAAATAGCTATTATGAGATTAGTGTCATGACAGTATTGAGCTCAAATAGGATACAGAGCTTTTATTGTTGTCAGACATATTCAATCTCAATTAGATCTATAGTGGTTTCTATCATGTATAGAAATAATTCAATATCAGTAGTCTGAGTTTTATAAAACTTCATTAAAACAAATAATTCTCAGCCCCTCGTCGAAACGAATTTCCTCATTCAAATATATGGCGCTGATAATCTAACAAAATCAACCCACTTGAAGACCACATCGCTGTCTGAGCTCATCCGAAATCAAGTTTACCGACCGCCATGAGAAAAACGCAAAAGTCAAGGTTCAGTCTATGTATTTGGGAACTCCCTCGCAGTCATTCCGATGCAGTTGTTGTTGTTTTAAGCTGTTATTTCTCACCCCTCTTGACCGCCAAGTGTCTGGACAAACAGGTTTCTTCTTCTAACTTCTCTTCACCAACTACCATTCTAAATTGCATTAGTTGAGCTTCTTAATCGCTTGGGTTGGTACACCGACCGAGGCTTATTAATAGAGTGGCAATTCTGGCTCATCACGACAACCTGTGCTCATCACTGGCTTGACCATTGCGATGTTTCAAGTTCACCAACCGCCAATTAGTGAGCGCTGAATTAGGGATATCTGCCTTCTGGGGACGTTTGGTTAGACCTTGTCGAGTGAAAATTGTTAAGTTAAAAAACTTAACCCTTTAGGCTAAGTTTCTGACTACAGGTTTTTGTGATCCAACATTTTATGAACCAGCTTAAATTTTGGATTCCGTAGTAACGAATTGTACCTAAGTTGTGTTTGTGACATCTATAATAACCTTTTAAAATTGAAATAAGTGAATAGAAATTTAAGAAAAAAAAAAACAGATATCTAATTAAACTTCAATTTTTATAATTGAATGTTTGAAATCCTATATGCATTCTATCCCTTTAAAAATATTATCTGAAAATTATATTTGGTATATTCCAGCTTTTTTAATTCACATGTACTTTGTTAAGTAAATTTTTCTGCAAATTGTTACTACCAATATAGCGTTTTAAATAGTGAGAAGTTCCTGCAAATGATCTTGTCCATTCGCAATTTTCCTCACATGCTTTTCTAAAGCATTAGTCGTGTATCATCATTGTACCTAGTTTGTTTTTCTTATTCATGACACTCTTGCAGCTTCTAACTCCATCTTCCGTTAGAACAAACAGGAACAAATGGATACTAATTAGAATCGAATAGAAGGAAAATAAATCCGGGTTCATCGAGGTTCTCATCAGCCCCAGCAGTATGTAGTGTGGTCGCCGATCTCACGGAAGACGAAGGTGGTCACAGGTCATAGAGGGTACGAGTCGATTCAACGGATTTATTCTTTTAGATTTTCAAGTCTTCTATTAGTTTTTTTTTAAATTTAAGTTTCTTTGAAATGTAATGGAATGTATTAAAAAAAATTAAATTCTAAGTTGAAACATGTCCTTCTCAAAGTTCAAATAGAAGCACGTGTGATTTCATTGTAAATGTGACATAGATCGTGGTTCGAATGAAAATTCAATGCCGTTTGATCTAAAAAATTGTGGCTTCCTAGAAATGAAAATCTTATAAGTCCCTAATTTTTTGAGTGTAGACAAATTTGTGTATAAAATGTTCAACTGTTATTATCTAAAACCTGATTAAATAAATATAGTGGACCGTTGTTCAAATAAATATTAGTCAACACTTTTCAGACGATAATTTCAAAATTGAGGATCGAAAGTACAACATGCCCAGCAAATGTGAAATGAAAATTTCAAAAAAGAAACCCCTAAACAAAAAATTTGATACAAAATCTCTCTAGATATATTAATCATAAAAAAACTAGAAAATTAGAACTCAGATTTGGTATTGAAATGAGTGGGGCGTTATTGAAGATGTGAATGCAAATAAATCAATCATCCAATTAAAAATAAATCGAACAGCCCAGATTTAAAAAAAAAATTTACTAAAAAAAGGCTTAAAGAAGCAGAAGATAATTTCAAACTATTTCCAAATTGGAAAAAATCGAATTGTAAAGATTATTAAAAACAACATAACCGCAAAATTTTAAGTGAAAATGAAATATTGGCTTTAAAATTTAGATGAAAATTTTGAGATAAAAATAATGAGAGTAATTCAGAACTTCTTCTGTTTGAGGAAAAATCATATTCATAAAATAAAAGAAAAATTGATATCTCTATAGAAAATTGAATTTGACTTTTTTGGACATGGATGTAGATCAAAAACAATTGTTTTTGAAGAATCCGACGTTTCGACCAGTTTTGTTGATTTTTTTCAAGGGGACTAGAAGTTTTATTACAAAAATTGTCTGGCAACCTTAGTATAAATAAATACAGAAAATATAATTCGTTTAGGGCAACTATTGAAGAAACAGTGTTACCAGAATATTATGTAGATATTGAAAAAGTACATTTACATGTACGAGCAAACATCCCCAAATTGTTGTCTTGTCAAAAATGAAGACAACTAAATCATACTGAAAATCAGTGAATGAATCGCGTACAATTTCTTATGCTGAAATGTTAAGTACAACAGTACAATCTAATGCATAACAGATAGGCAACCGGTTTGAGGTACTATCGTCATAAATATCTCTGATTTAAAAGATGAAACGAATTCTTCATTTTTTGAATTATCAAATTCCAGAAAACGGAAACAGGTTAATCGTCCGAAAGTCAAAGTGTAGTATTTAGGCATTTTAGAACGAATAATTTACTTCGTTTGTCAGCTTCCATTGAAACCAAAGAAATTTGTACTGAAAATGTCATGGGAAAATAGATACATTATGTATATGACAATTTGCGCAAGATGTTTTCAGATTTTCAACCTATTTTAAAATTGACTCATTTTTGCAGACAGTGTTGTTAAACAGTTTTTGCAGCTTATTTATGATTTTCCCATAGATTTTAACTACTAGCTTTTTTTTAAATATTTCAATTTAAAAGCTTTCAACGCATTTAATCGTTTTGACGTGCCAGGTTATATAATATCAGTTAAAAAATTACAAAGTTAATAGGATTTGAAATATAGTTTTCACAACGGAAAATTCTTATATCAAAAACCAAAATAAATTAAGAAACTTTCAAAACATCGTGTTTTTTAATGTCGCAAAAATAAACTTTTTTTGAAGTTTAATGAAATATTCAAGGAACCAAACTCGTCAGATAATTAAATTGTCCTCATATCGATGATACATTCGCAAAAGTTCGAAACCATTGAAAATCTTTGTTTTTATTCTACTGTTATATTGATTATTTTTTCATAGGTTCCCGTGTTGAAAAATAAGCCATCTTTTTAAAAATTATTCCTTGATTAAGTTTTTTAAAATTGCATTTAAATCATGACTTTTAAATTTGTGCAAATTGCTGGAAAAAATTAAAACACTGCTCTCGAAACATAAAAAAAACCAATCATTTGAATATGATGCAAAGAGTGAGGAAACGCGAGAATCAATTAAAGGAAGAACTTAAACCATGAATAAAATGGTTTTTTTTTTGAAAAAAAAAAAAAAAAATAAAACGACTCACCGACGGAACATCCGTTGTAGCTTATTTTAAAAATTTATGATATTTACGGTTTATGACCTTCCTTTCATTGATTCCCATGTTTTTCTCAAACTTTTCATCATTTAAAAAAATTGATATTTTTCAGGAATGAAATGAACCAAACTTTGCAACTTTGCCGAAAAGAGAAGATTTCGTTTTTTAGTTCAAATACTTTTACTTTTAGTTTCATTTTTCATCTTCAATTTTTGAAAATCTGTTTGGATAGTTTCTAATTATAAACAAAATCTCTGGATATTTCCATAGCCACGGTCCCTATTTGAAAAATCGATTTTATAGTACGCATACAAAAAGGAAAGGAAAGGAAAATGTTAACAACTGAGAACAACAGAAGTCATTTTTCAACATTTTTTAATTTTGAAAAATATCAAGACTATGGAAAAAATAATGTACTCTGGAGTCCCACACTGTTAGACTTTTCTTCAAAAAATTAACAGAATTTTGAAGGTTAAATTAAAAACCAATATATTTGTCATAACAATGGCTCCATATAACATATAAGGGACAACGAGGATAGTTGATCCCCGGGGATACTTAATTACTCAGCTTTATCTCGAAACTGTAATGTCTTACATAGATCAAATATATAGACAAATTTTCGTAATAGAACAAAACAAAATATCCGTTATTCTAAAAAATAAAATAAAAATAGTTTTCGAGTAATTACGCTTTGTTTGAAAAATCCTTGCTTTTGCAATTTATGATATACTAGCTGATTTACCCGGCCTTGCTCGGGTTCACATAAAAGATATATAAAAAATGATTTGACTTTTCGAAATTTTGAAAGCTTTTTATTCATCGTGTTAACAAATTTGACATGTTTTTTCATGTAAGTTTTGTTAGCCGTTTTCTAGTTTTGATTGGATTTTTAACAAAGTTTATCGTGGAAACATTATTGAAAAATTTTTAGTTATTCGGCTTGCTAAAATAATGTCCCTTGAATGCCTTTTCTTCGAATCAAGAACAAATTTTAAACTAAGGTATCCATATTGCCCGGATTTGCCCGAATATTTGACACAAAATTTTAGGGCAATCCGGTCCGGCCCAGTTGACCGGATTTTGTTGGAAACAGTCCAGATTTCTCCCGGATTAGTTCACTTTATTTGTTAAACAAAGCATAAAATTAAATTGAGTTTAACAATTTTCCATGTTACCGTCCAAAAAGGCAATTTTTTATGACAAGTTTTATCCTGACTTGTTTTTAAAGTCTTAAATACCAGAGATGTTAAAATCGCGAGTCTACATACTCGCACTTAACCCTTCTTTGCAGAACGATTTTATTTCGTTAAACTCAATCTGCAATGATGCTATCTAAAGTTCAACTCGGAAAGCATCAGGAAGTAAGCTTCGGGTAAACTCGGCAGGAGTAAACAGCAATCGGGGGAAACATCAGCGAAGCAAACGAACAGTTCTGCGAATTAAAAAACAAATCGTTTTCGTTCGGCAGCCGAACACATCAATCGGACAACGCATGGGGGCGTGGCTAAAATTGATAGATACAAGGGAACGGGAAACGAGCGAGAGAAGGGTGCGAGGAATGTTAACTCGGTCCGTCGGGCAACGATCGCTCGTGAGCATTCGTGTACGGTAAGCTTCGTTCTGTTGTTTCGTTGGTGTGATTTTATTCCTGCGAGGCATGGAAAACATCAATTCGGAACTGTTCTCTTCGTTTTGTGTGCAATCGCGTCATGATTGGAACGAAGATAAAATCAATCTGCACATAACAAGTTAAACTCGGAAAAAATCAGCCGAATGATTCTTTCCGAAGCGAGTCTACACACCGCTGTTAAATACATCCGCTGATCTGATTTGGTGAAAAAAATATTCAAAGTGTGGTCTTCTTGATTTCTACTGAATAATTCCGTGGTTTGGACCGAATTGGCTCGGATATTGCCCGGATTTTGGGTTAAACATTTTAAAATCAACTACGCAGATTGTGCCAGAAAATTGCCCACCTTATCAACCTTTAATTTTTTGGGAAGCTTGAATAGATTTAGTCTTTTTATATAATCTTCAAATGATAACAATGTATTTTTCATCTTGTCCGGTCGTCCGATCCGTGTTATCGAATGAAAATCCAATATCTTAGGCTTGTAAACATATGAACACGACCTCTTTTGAAGATTATCTCACTTATCAAAATAAATTATCTGTCATAGAGTAGTATATTCTTATTTAATTTGTACTTACGATGAGAATGATAAGTTGTTTTAAATGTTAATAGTTTCATTTAAAGTTTTTTAAGTTATCATAAAACAGCCTTCAACTCACAACCCCTAATATAGTTTCTTTTTTGCATTGTTTTTATACTCCACCTACTGCATATTCTTATTGACTCTCAACGCTCCCCAGCAGCGGTTGGGACCACTTTGAAAACCACTATTCTAATCAATTTATTCCTAACATGCGATAAGTTTTTCTTATCCCAAAAGTAGACTTATTATTTCATCCAAGAACCACGTGCTTGTGTTTTGGTTCGTGTGAATAAAAACGAATGTTGTATGGGAGGGTCCCTTTTCTTAGGTGGGATGGGCTCAAAACTATTACTAAAACCTTACCATGGTCTAAACTAAGGTTGCCAGAATTTTTTCCACTCCCATCCGGGCCTAGCAATTCCGGGCATTTTTTCAAAAAAACCTGGCAAAATCCGGGCATGGATTTCAATTTTTCAAATCCCAAAACCGGGCAAAAACCTGGCAAAATTTAGGTGTAATTATACATAATAGCAAAAAAATGCAAAAAAAAAAATTGAAATTAATATTTTATTAATGTAATTTTTATTTAATTTATTTATTGCAGACTTCCAAAAACTTTTTGGAACACTTAAATATTTAAAGGTTTATGAAAGTAAATCAGCGAAATTATTTGAAACAACCGTTGAAAATTTCCATACCGTTAATCGATTTTGCTGAAACTTACTCAAAAACTTTAATTTTTTTTTTGTGTCTTTGTGAAAATTGTGAAAAAATCCGGGCAATATCCGGACTATTTTCACGATATCCGGGCAACCGGGCCGGACCGGACTTTATCGAAATTTTGCATCAAATATCCGGGCAAACCCGGATAAAACCGGGCAATCTGGCAAGCTTTTTTTTTTTTTTTTTTTCTCTTCTCTCTTTTGGCTCGGACCTATCGTTCCATATTGCCAAGTCTTGTGGTTTATTGGACTGTTATGTTTTGAACAGTTCGCGTGATATTTAAAACGACCGTTCGTTCTCATTTCGTGGGGTTAGAAATCAGTTATTAAAATCAAATGAGTTTGGTGTATAGATAGGATTGTTATTTGTTTATTGGAGTATTTTCATATATTCATTTTGGTGTTTCGCAAGAACTCAGATATTTGTTTTAGTTCAGTGACGTTTTTTTCTTTGAGGATATCGTTTAGATGTTTTTTGTTGGTAAGTATGTCATATTTAAATCTAAGTTGATTAAAATTGATGCATTCGTATAGTATGTGATCAACGTTTTCAATTGTTTTGCAGGTTTCACATAAATTAGATTCAACCAAATTCCATTTGGCGAGTCTTTCTTTAGTCGCTGTGTGTCCTGATTTAAGTCTGTTTAGGATGATAACATCTAATGTACTGAAATCTGTGTTCTTAAACCATGGGCTTAAGTTAACTGTAGGTGTGTGATTGAAATGAAATATTCCCTTTTCTTGTGAGATATTGTTGTACGTATTTTGCCATTCTTTGATTATATTTCTCTTAAATGTTATAAGTAAATCGTCCTTTGTTATGTGATGATGTTCTATTTGTGTACGTGTTGTTCCTAGCTTGGCTGCATGATCTGCTCGCTCGTTTCCAATGTGTCCTGAGTGACCAGGAATCCATTGTATTATTAATTTAGATATGTTACCTTTTTCCACTGTGTTTTTTATAGTTGCAGCTATATGATTGTCTGTAAAATCCCTTTTTAATAGTGAGCAAGCACTTTGGGAGTCAGTAAGAATTAAAATTTCTTGTTGGTTTTTCAATGTTGTATATTCTATTGCTTGTTTGATGGCAGTCAATTCAGCATTCATGATCGTATATTCTTCTTTAAGTCTTCCGCTGTAGGATATTAGTTCTTGCGGATCATAGTATCCATATCCTACTTTACCATTAATTAATGATCCATCCGTGAACATTTTATAGTAATTTTTGTAGTTATTATTCAACAGTTCGTTAATTATGATTTTTTGTTTTTCTTTTGCAGTTTCTTTTTTGTTGACATCGAGTAATTTATCTTTAATTTGGATTTTAGTATATCTTGATTCTTCTATTTTAGTTCCTAGTTGAGCAAAGAGATAGTTGTTTTCTGTCGCTATTCTCTCTAAGAAGGTGATGTGTTTTTCTGTCCTGTTGGTGTACATTAGTTCGGTTAGATTTCCGATTATGGGACTATTTTTGTTGTATATAGTTTTGGTAACTTCCTTCATGGCCAACCATTCTGCTCTTAGAATAAGAGGAATTTCCCCAGATTGAGCTAGTACTACTTGGATTGGGGTCGAGGTCAATAATCTCATTGATAATCTTAGAGCCTGTAAGTATGCTGGTTCTAGTTTTTGAAAGGTTGTTTTTGCAGCCGCAGCGTAAACAGTTATTCCGTAATCAATGATAGTTTTAATTAAAGCTTTCGTAATTTGGAGCATTTGTTTCGGATGAGCTCCGCTCCGTTTCCTGCTTATCATTTTAAGGATGTTTGTTTTTCGTTTGACTTTTATTATTGTATCTTGTATATGGGCTTTGTAATTTAATTTATGGTCTATGATAACTCCTAAAAATCTATGTTTCTCTACTATTTCTATCGTTTGATTATCTATTTTTAGGTCTATTGATCGGGGGATTTTATTTGTGAAAATGATCGAGGCTGTTTTGGATGGATTTATTTCTAATTTTAGATTTTTAAATGTGATGGCTAATCTATTCAAAATGTTGTTTGTTATTCTACTGGCTGTGGTTGCATTGATTGATTTTACTAGAAGTGTAAAATCATCTGCAAATTGTATCAAATGTCCTTGTTGAGTCAATTCATGTAATTGTTTTGTGTAGATATTAAAAAGTATTGGACTTAAAGGGCACCCTTGTGGTAATCCCTTATTTGTAATATTTATGATCTGATTACCGTTATTCAAAGTTAATATTGTAGTTCTCTCTTTCAGGTAGCAGTATATCCAGTTCGTGATTTCCTGTGGGATTTTTTCTTTCTCTAATGTTTCTAAGAGAATTTCAATATCGACATTGTCGAACGCTTTGGTAAGGTCCAAGAAGGTAGCAATAATTACTCCCCCGTCCCGTTTTGATTCTTTTATTTCTGAAACTAGAAAATTTATGCAATTTACTGCAGATGTTTGTTTTTTGAATCCAAACGATGATCTAGGTATAATTTTATGTTTGTCAATATATTCTGTTAGTCTATTTTTGACTACAAAGTTGTTCATTTTAAGTAGAACCGAAATCATGGATAGCGGACGATATGAGTTAGCCTGGTTAGGATCTTTATAAGGTTTTAGTATTGGGATGATCTTTATTTTCCTCCAGTTCATTGGAATTTCTCCAGTTTCAAGTACATTTGATAGCAATTCTATGAGTTTAATCTGTAGTTCAATTTTAAGATTTTTCAAGATATAGAACGAGATGTTGTCAATTCCTGGGGTTGAGTGTTCTTTTTTCCGCTTTAAGATTTTTCTGAACTCTTCAAAGTTTATTTTCAATTTGTTTTGCGTCTCCTTCATTATGTAAGAAGTCGGATTATTTAAAACTGGGAAGTTTTGATTTATAAAATCTTTCGCTAGCTGTTCGTCATTCAAAAGCCAATTATTGTTCTTGGCTGGTTTACCTCCTCCTATAATTTTTATCGTATTCCAAAGATTTTTACTCGTAATTTCTGGATTGATGTTGTCTATTGTTTCATTCCACGTTTTTCTTTTTTCTATTCTTATTTGTCGTTTGAGGAGTGCTTTTGCTTTTTTATATTCAATGTAGTTATTATCGTTTTGATTTCTGAGATACATTTTGAGTTTGTTATTCTTTCTTGCATGTAGAATTTCAATTTCCTGCGTCCACCACTTTTTAGGAATTTTTTTGCTATTTTCTGTTATAAAATGGGTGCATTCTTTCATCTGTTCTTCGAATATTGGTATTATGTCATCTGGGGATTGGAAATTTTCAGGTTGTAATAAGTTAAGTTGTTTCAAAAGTTTTTCTTTGTTCAAAATTTGTTTACTGTACTGATATTTTTTTGTTGTGTTTGATATTGTGATTAATATTGCTCTGTGATTGCTTTGAATATCCTCACTAAGGACATTCCATTCAGATTTGGTTGCTAAAGTAGGGGTCATAAAAGTCAAATCTATTGCAGAGGGTGTTGTGTTAGGGGGTTTTATTAAGGTTGGAGTTCCATCGTTAATTGATATCAAGTTAGTGTTTTCAATTAAATGTGCTATGAGCTCGCCCCTTGGGCAGCCCCCATGGAGTGGATTCCAAAGTGGGTGGTGGGCGTTAAAATCTCCTGCAAAAATTGTTTCACAGTTCATGTTTTCGATTATATTAATTAGATTTGTCAAGGGTAATTTAATGCTATTATTATTTATTGGGTATGGGGGGATATAGACTGAAACAATTAATATAGGGTGAACTGTATTTAGTGTTTTAATAGCGACTGCTTCGACAGGTTTCAAGTCACAAAGTTGGATTATTTCGTATGTAATATTTTTTTCAATGAGTATACCTACCCCTCCATACCCAGTAGGTCTGGAGTGGAATATAAAATTATGTTTAGGGAATTTGTAATGCTCGTTAGGTTTTATCCAAATTTCTGATAGAATCGCTATGTCTACTCTGTATTTATTTAATATTTGCTTTAGAAGCTCCCGGGTATCTGTGGGTCTAATGCTGTTTATATTGCTTTGTAATATTATAAGATCCTTTTGATTTCCCTCCATTTTGCTAAATGCAGATTTTAAATTTAATTTGTATTGATGGTAGCTTCAAAAAATAAAAATTGTTTTTTTTTTGTGATTTTGTTTTTATTTTCGATTTCAATGTATTTCATTTTTATTTATTTTTATTGTTTTATTTTATCTCTACTATATTTTCTTCGTCCATCAATTGTTCTGGATTTATAAGATTGTTTAGTTCTCTGCTAATATTGATTATTAAAATGTCTCTTTCGATTGTATCTTTTGTTTTAACTCCTTCTACTAAATTGTCATGTATTACTTTAATCTTGTTTATCAAATTCTTAATGTCCAGCTGTTTTGTCAATTCCTGCTTGATTTTTTGTACTATGTTGTTGATATTTGTATTTTTATATGTTCCATAGGTTGCTTCTTTTTGTTTAGTTGTTTCTTTTATTGCTGTGGTAAAATTTCTATTTTCGATTGTATTTGTTGATGAGTTTGGTAATGTAGGAAAATCTGTGTTTTGATCTAGTCTATATTGAACACTTGCTTGTTTCGGATGTAATTTAGAAGCTTCAAAAAATGTTATTTTATTTAATATCATGGATTTTTGTATTTGTTCTTGTCTTTTACGTTCTCTGCTATTTCTGTCATCAGATCTGTGTTCTTCTTTGCAATTCATACATGTTGATTGTTTTTCACACTCATTATCATGAATTTCACTACAATTGACGCAGTGTTTGTTTTTAGATCTACAGTGTTTTTCTCTGTGTCCAAATCTCCAGCATTTTTTGCATAATTTCAGGGGGAAAAAATATGCTTCTACCTTTGCATTAATTCCGTAAATGTTAATTGTTTGTGGTAATAATGGTCCCTTAGCGTAAATTTTAATTGCACTTGTATTAATTAAATTTTCTTTGGTCTTTGTGTTTTTATCCAATCTCTTAATTCTTTCTATTTTAAAAATATCAATGTTCTTACTTTCTATGTTATTTAATATTTCCTCTTCTGTAAGCGATGGTGGGATATTTTTGACCACACCAATCGTTTCCTTAAACATATTAGGAACAAAGACTTTAAATTTAAATTCTTCTTTAAGAAGTTTCGAATTGAGAAGAATCTCTGCATCCTTAGGTTTTTTGAATGTGATTTTAAATTTTGTTCCTCCCATAGGTTTCATTTCTTGATAGTTCTTGATTCCGATATTATGCAACATTTTGGCTATGATCATTGGGTGGATACGTTTTTTATGTGGTAAGTTATCTTGTAATGTTTCTTTTGATTTTTCTTGTAATGTTTCTTTTGATTTTTCTTGTGATGTTTCTTTTGATTTTTCTTGTGATGTTTCTTCAGTGTTTTCTTCTTTTTCGATAAAGAAGGTTGTGTAATGTTGGTTTTTAATGTACTCATTATTGTTGTGATTTTGATTCTGGTTTTTTCGATTTTTTTTTGTCGGCTTAGTGTCTTGTTTCTGTGTTATTTGATCATTGCTTTTTAATGTTTTGGTTGTGATTGTTTTAGATTCCTGAGATGCATCAGTTTCCATTTGTGTACCTGGTTTAGAATTATCTTCCGATATGCTCCCATCTGTGTCGTCTGAAGTCTGTGTCTTAGTTTTCTTATTTTTACTCTTTCTATTTCTAGTCATTTTTTCTTCTTCACTTTCGTCTGTAATTTCCAATTTTCGTCGTAGTTTGTTGTTTTTAATTATGGGGTCTTCAAATCCCCTAAAATCCTCATCGTCCTCTATCATAGTCCATCAATTTAAATAAATTTATAGGTAAAATTATTGCAGTGGAAAATGGTTGATGAAAAAAACCTAACCTAAAAGTTTAGGCTTGGCTTGGTCTGAGCTTGCTCAACGGTAAAAAGAATATATTTTGATACTTATCTGTTGGTTATTATTAAAATCCTTCTCTATACACTTCTGTCCACTCACTTCACTTTAACAAAGACAACTTTTTGTTCAGTCAATGAGACGAAAAATTTTCAAAAGTTTCGTAGAAACCATGTGGTTCCTTTACTTCGCGTTGCAAAAACCGAAACCACAAAACTTCGCGTCTAGGCGATGTTGTCCGTTCGGCGATTTGAGAGAGAATGCTGGCAAGCTTAGTCTAAACACATAATTGTACCAAATTTCAGGCTGATCAATTTGTATACGGTGCATACAAAAAAAACAAACATGTATATAGTTCAACTCATCTTTATATATTAGATGTGATAAGCAAAATTTGACAATAGGTATGGGAGAGTGGGGAATCATGGGCCACTTTTTTCCGTTGTTCCATAACTTCTTTATTATAAAAGATAAAATGAAAATAAAAAATGGTATGGGTTTCTACATTTTCAAGGTACCATAAGGATTTTTTTTAATTTTTAATAAGTTATTTTTCCCAAATTCTGATTGTTTGAAAAAAGCAATATTTTTTAGATTTGGAAAAATGGTGGGGAATCGTGGGCCACCAAATCCAAATTGACCAAATACCATGCAAAGTTTATGAGTTGACCCAAAACTGTGATTTCCTAATTCATTTCGTTATTCAAAAGCAATTTCAGATAATGAAATAAAAAAGAGAGCTGTGTATGGTCGCATAGATTCCAAAACCTGGTTCGCGAACGTTTTGCAAAATTTCTTATATAGGATGGACAAAACATTTTTCATAACTCTTCATTAGGCATAAGAACACTTTGCAGATAGGTAAAACGTATTTTAAGTTCTGAATGTGTATAAAAACATAAAAATATAGGTGGTTCAAAATGTGTGGCCCACGATTCCCCACAAGCTATGATTTTCAAATTGGTTGCGTTTGTGTGACTTATTGATGTTTCATCAAAAATTCCTTTTCCACGTGAAAGATCATGACAAAACTAAGATCATAAGCGTATGAGCATATTTTTGTTATGCACTTTAGATTCCCCATCGATGAAATTAGCGGGTGTTTTTTTAATTATGTAAGTAAATTTTTCTAACTTTTTTTAGCTTGATAAATAAAAGAAGCATGTGTTGCGTATTTCAGTCAACAACATATAGGAATATATGCTCACGCAAAGCGACGACGATGACAGTTGGTTTGAGATTTTTATCTTACCACACATCTGAGATATTAAAAGAGGCCCACGTTTCCCCATGGCCCACGATACCCCACTCTCCCCTACATAATAATGGAATTGTCACTAAAATAAGAGAACCTAACGCTTAGTGTTTTAAAAAATGAGACAGTTTCTTTTGCTCATAACTCAGTAACCGGACATTCAAATTTTTGACAGTATTTTGCTGCCTGTAAAAAGTTCTTTTCGGATTTTTTTTTTCAAAATTTAGAATTTACACTTTTTTAAGATATTTTCGATATAGAGAAAAACAAAAAAATAATTTTGCACTGTTTCTTTCAAAATCCGTCATTATCAAATCGATAGCTGGCAAAACCGTTGATAATTCGAAGAATTACTGTGTGTGCAAAAGAATGCATACACTGTTAAAAATGTCCACAAAGTTCAAATCAAGCATAGGAGTGAAGGACATGATCGGCAACAACGATTAAGGGTCACCAGGTAAATCAAGTCTCATACCAGCATTTTTAATTTTGAGTAAGCGAAAAACTAAGTGTAGACCGCCGAAATGTCAAAAAAAAAGTTTCTCCAATAAGCTGGAAGTGTTGCTTAGTGATGAGTTATTTATATCTAATCACAAACAACAAACTTTTGGTTGTTCTAGAGCTCGTAAGCTGTAAAGCCGGTACCGAAGCTATGAGACAGATGATTTCCAATAAACAAAATTCAATTTATGAAAAACCATATTTCTCACAAATTCCAGCGTTTGAAGCCTATACCATGCCTGTTCGTGGCAAGGTCCCTAGCATATTAAGGAATGTATTTGCTGATTGTTTTGTACAAAATATACTGATTTGCCAAGATTCCGCTCCTGTGGTAAAAAAAAACAAAAATTTTCAAAACGAAAACTTTGGTTTTCGCTGTTTTCAGAGCCTAAAAAGGGTAATCTTGTAGTACCCTTCGCAACCTACGATCTATACTAACCGATTATACACTTTATTATACAATATTTTACTTCGTTATTGTCAGATTTTGCCAGCAGAAATTACATTAAAAGGCTTTAAAGGGGATAAAAAATAATCAAGTTTTGATACCTGCGAAACAGCTTATTTTATTTTATTTTCATAGTATTCCGTCCACTAAATAAACTTCAGTTTCTTTTAGAAGTGATGTATTGGACCAAAAAGTAGCAGAAATTGAAGTAGGAGGATGCAGATTAGACTGAAAAACTGATCAATATCATGACTGTAAAAAGTGTGCGCCAGCCGATAAGGGGTATCAAGAAAAAAGTATAAAAAATTCATGCAAAAAGCAATAACTATTTTTTTCAATTTTTCTCCATGAATTATCAAAAGATAACCTTAATTTCCTTTATAGAAAGTATTTCGATCAAACAAATGGTTTTTTAGATACACTCATTCGTAACTGCCCCATTTCTAAGAGAACTAAGCTTTAAATCCTATTAAAAGTATTTTGCCAAAACTTCAACGAGCCAGCTTTTGAAACTATTCGATCAAACACAATATTAAAATATTGAATAATGAAATAACTTGTAGGTTCTCTATCGAACCTGGCCATTTTCAAAATGGTCATATACCTTATACACATTTTTATCCCTACAATTTGAACAAATTTTAAAAACATGATAGACGAATATTCCAGAATCTTCATTATTGATTTTAAATGTCGTGCTCTAACTAAAAGACTACGATTCTTTTAACGAAAATATGAATTGCGTGTCGGTCAATAAAGCGACAAAACAAACCAGCATCAAACATGATTTCACTTCCAAAGTGGCGTCGTTGATAACGATTTCATTTGAATACCAACTTCGTTTACCTACCAACGAAGTCAGACTCACAGTAATTGAATTTCAACTAGACTATCGCCAAACTGATTGAGCAATTTCGGTCCCCTCGTTACAACTCCGTGTTTAAAACTCATCGAACAAAACGATTCCTCCATCGCACTTGGGTGAAATTTACCACTCAGTACAGTTGTAAATGCTAATTGAATCTTGGCTTAACCTCGCGCTAACGTCAATAAAGGGTTTTCTTTTTTTTTCTCTAGTAAATGACTTGAAGTGCAGGAAGCCAATTTACTAACGCCAAGGCACCAGACAGAGTGGGTTAATGAATAACTTTGGATGGATCAGCCTGGGCCCTATTAGCCAAGAGGCCCTTCGGACTGAGCGGCTCGTTTGGATGGACTTCGACGGATTGATCCACTTTTCCGTCCGTCGAAAAGACGAGGAACCTGGCCATACCAATGCATGGCAGACCAGACTGTACCAACCCTATGCCTCAACTAATTACGTGAGTAATGTATTGCAACATAACAACCACAATATGCACCTTCGTCTTCCGTTTGTTGGGCCAGCAAACGCATTTTTCAAAGGTGGTTCCAGTAATGATGATTAGTGCTGGTGGTGCATCTTCAAGGATGTTTTTTTCTGCTGGTGTAGCAACGTTAGGGCGGCTCAGATTTATGTTGAATCCAACCTCAAAATTCGAACTCTTTCATGCAAGTCGCCAAAATTCTGAAATGAAAAGATTCCTGAGTGTAATCCTCGGTCACATGGGAAATTTTTGTATAAAAGAACATCCAAAATTGTACAACACTTTTAAGTCAGACTGACCTTATCAGCCAGCATCCAAAGTTGGTTGTTGGCTTTATAAAAAAAATTGGCGCGGTTTACCGGGAACTGAACTTTGCACAAGAAAGACGCCACATCTCAGGCCGTCTGGCGAACCTATCATTATGTCCAGGCCCAGGTTGCAGCACATACAAATTAACCTAACTTTCTGTTCGGCGAATACGATACATATGTGTGATGCCTGTTCAGCATTTGCGTTAGCGCATCTTCTTTTTTTTTGCTGGGCAGCAAATATTTAATTAACATCCAGTTGGTGGCTGTTTTTGTTACTAATTGCTAGTTGAACGCCAGCAGATTTCCGTGGTGGTCTTTGAACAGTAATTGCTCTAAAAATTTTAATATTTAAAGGGCGATGAAAGTGAAAAAAATAGAACAAAAAAAAACCTCGAACATCAATTAGTTTCATGTTAGATGGAACCTAACTGATGAAAGTTGTATTCTGTTTTTCTGTTGCATATGCCTACACATCGGAAAAAATCTGAAGGATTAACAACACTGAAATTAAAAACCTTGAATATTACATGGCGTCGAACGCGATTTATTGATGTAAATTAACAGACCAAAAAAACTTGAATCCTTACTACCAGGAAATTCTAATGACATAAAAATTAATTGACACAGAACGCGATTATTTGATGTAAATTTACATCATATATGATAAAAATAAAAAGAAGCATCACATATGACGAAATTTTCAGTGCGAATAATATGCGAACGTCTTAAATATTATTCATATTTTCAAGTTTTACACGTCTTTCGAAGTTAACAGACGTGTAACATTCAACTCACACCAAAAATTACATCATATGTTTTGATGACTTTATGATGTAAATTTTTAAATTTTTTTGGTAACACAAAATTATCAGCACTGAATTAGAAATTGCTAAAAATGACACGACACGGAATGCAAAAATGCCATGAAGTTAAGTTAATATTGTATTATACTACACGCGCTAATTTCATGTGAAAATAAAAACTGTCAAAAATAGGTACGCACAAATGCAAACAAAGTGTTCAGTCAAGTCGTGATCCATAGTAATTTGTTGAAGCAGTAAGCTTTTCAATCCATTGATATCATTGGTTCCGGATATCTCCAAAAATCAGCGACCAGATTGTTTTTCTCGTAAAAAGATGAAAACATTTTTTTTGAATTGGATGAAAAAAAAACGTAAACAAAACAAATTCCAATAAGATATTATTCCTAAATTCAGTGGCTTTTAAATTAGCATCACTTTCATATTACACTTACATATATTATTATTTGAAAACGCTAAAAAGCTTTTATTTAACATACTGTTTAGTTATTTTGAAAGAGTTATGAATGTTCTATTAAATCTACAATAAAACTCAAACTTAGAAGGTAAATTCAAGCTTTCTTTTGCATGTTTAAAAATAGCACTCAGTGCTTGGTTATTCATCTATATATATAAAAATGAATTTCTGTCTGTCTGTCTGTCTGTCTGTCTGTCTGTCTGTCTGTCTGTCTGTCTGTCTGTCTGTCTGTCTGTCTGTCTGTCTGTCTGGTGGGGGTATTGGAGGCAGGGGAAGGTTCCTATTTTGGTTTGAGACCCCTCCTTTCCTCATGAAGAGGGGGAGGGGCCTCCCAAGAAAAAGTCAATTTTTTGAATAACTCGAGAACGCATCAAGCAAATGGTATCAAATTTGGCATGGGGTGGTATTTGGGAACGAGGAATATTTATATGAATATTAGGTACCCCTCCCTCCTCTTAATGGGATGGTAGAAAGGGGGGAGGGGGGTTACCTTACAATTTTTCATATAACTCGAAAACTAATCAAGATATTGGAACTAAATTTGGCACGGGAAGGTATTTGGATACGAAAAATACTTCAATGATTATTTGAGACCCCTCCCTCTCTGCAGTGGGAACATATAAAGGGGGAGGGGGCCTCTTTTATAATTTTTTACATAACTCAAAAACTAATAAAGCAAATGGAACCAAATTTGGCACTGGAGGGTATTTGGATACAAAAACTATTTCAATGATTACTTGAGACCCATCCCTCTTTCCAGTAGGGAGATATAAAGGGGGGAGGGAGCCTCTTTAATAATTTTTTATATTATTCAAAAACTAATAAAGCAAATGGAACCAAATTTGGCATGGAACGATATTTAGGTACGAGAAATGCTTCTATGAATATATGGTATCCCTGACTTCTTCAAAGAGTTGTATAAAAAGGGGTAGAGAGGTCTCCCTTACAATTTTCTGTATAACTGGAGAGTTGATCGAGGAAATTGAACCATAATTGGCATGTGAGGGTATTTGGATACGGTAAAGGTTTCTATTATAAATTGAAACCCCACCTTTTTTTAGCTGAAAGATATAAAGGGGGAAAGAGAGGCTTCCATTCATTTTTTTTGCATAGCTCGAGAATTAATCGAGCAAATGTAACCAAATTTGGAACCAAAAAGTATTTGAGTACGAAAAATAATTTTTCTATGCAAAACAATTCCTTTATTGCTGTAAAATGATAGAATTGGGAATATAGGAAGGGAAGAGGAGGCTTACATAGAACTTTTTTTTTTACAAAACCCGAGAAATGGACAAAACTCAACATGGAAAATCATTCTGGTATGATTTTATGATTATCTGACACAACATTCTCCTTTCAGTGAGTAGGTACATAGGAGGAGGGAGGTGAGCCCAATACAATTTTGTTAGCATAAGTTCTCAATTTATGCTAACGAAGCCAACAAATGGAAACAAATATGGCTTAGAAAGGTACTCGATTACGACATATGTTTCTACGATTGTTCTAGACCCTTATGCTTTATAGTGTAGAGAGGGAAAGAAAGGAGGAGGCTCCATATACATTTTGTTGTAAAGCTTGAAAACTTATAAAAGAATGGAATTATATTTGATATAAGAGGATTTTTGGGCACGAAAAAATTGGTATGATTATTAAAGACCACGACATCCGTTCAGCAGGGGATGAAGGGAAGGACAGGGGAGGGGGCTCTCTTATCAGTTTTTTAGCATAAATTCAGAACATATCAAGCAAAAACAGGCATGTTTTATAAGTTAGATTGTCTGCGTACGATTAATTTGAGACCCTCCAGACAGATTCAAATTATCAGATCTTGAAAACAAATTTATGAAGCAAGATTAAAATTATTATTTTAAGTTATCTTTGAGTTGCAATTCGAAACTCCAGCTGCAGCTCTCATTTTAAAGCAATTGCTTATGAATTATGTTATAATTTGATTTAAAATAATGCAAATAAAACAATAAAAATTTGATTAATTTTTGAAAATATTATTTGATTTTGAAAGGTGTAGCAAAGCACACCGGGTCAGCTAGTAAATGAATAAAAATGACGAAAAATATCTAAAAAAAGATGCAAAATGACAAAAATAACAAATATGGTAAAAATAATAAAAATTCTGATCATAACAAAAAAAAATCTTAATGTGTCTAAAACATGATAAAAATAACAAAAAATCACCAAAAATAATGAAATATTTATGTAATACTAGCTGACCCGGTATGCTTTGCTACACCTTTCAAAATCAAATGATATTTTCAAAAATTATTCAAATTTTATATTGGTTTTATTGGCATTATTTTAAATCAAATTATAACATAATTCATAAGCAACCGCTATAAAATGAGAGCTGCAGCTGGAGTTTCGAATTGCAATCCAAAGATAACTAAAACTTATATTCTGAATCTCGCTCTATTAATTTGTTTTTGCTGGTTAAAGATCTGATTATTTTAATCTGTCTGGAGGGTCTCAAATTAATCGTACGCAAACAATCTAACTTATAAAATATGGTTGTTTTTGCTTGATATGTTCTGGATTTATGCTAAAAAACTGATAAGAGTGCCTACTCTCCTGTCCTTTCCTTCACCTCCTGCTGAATGGAGGTCGTGATCTTAAATAATCATTCCCATTTTTTTCGTTCCAAAAAATCCTCTTATATCAAATATAGTTCCATTGATTGGTTAATAAGTTTTTAAGCTTTACAAAAAAATGTAAATGGAGCCTCCTTCTTTCTTCCCCTCTCTATACTGTAAAGCGTAAGGGTCTAGAACAATCGTAGAAACATATCTCGTAACCAAGTACTTTTCCATGTCACATTTGTTTCCATTTGTTGGCTTCGTTAGAACTTATTCGTTGAGAACTTATGCTAACAAAATTGTATTGGGCTCACCTCCCTCCTCCTTTGTACCTACTCACAGAAAGTGTGTCAGATAATCATAGAATCATACCAAAATGATTTTCCATGTTAAGTTTTGTCCATTTCTCGGATTTTGTAAAAAAAAAAGTAAAATGTAAGCCTCCTCTTCCCCTCCTATATTCCCAATTATATCATCCTATTGCAAAAAGGAATTGTTTCACATAGAAAAAGTATTTATCGTACTCAAATACTTTTTGATGCCAAACTTGGTTTCTTTTGCTCGATTATTTCTCGAGTTATGCAAAAAATTTGTATGGAAGTCCCCTTTTCCTCCTTTATATCTTTCCCCTAAAAAAGATGGGGCTTCAATTTATAATAGAAACATTTCTCGTATCCAAATATCCACACATGCCAAATATGGTTCAATTTGATCGATCAACTCTCTAGTTAAACTGAAAATTGTAAGGGAGACGTCTACGCCCCCTTTTCATCCACCTCTTTGAAGGAGTGAGGGATACCAAATATTCATAGAAGCATTTCTCGTACCCAAATATCGTTCCATGCCAAATTTGGTTCCATTTGCTGTTGTAGTTCTTGAGAAATGCAGTAATAACTGTATGAAACTTCCCTGCCTCTTTCTTTTCTCCCGCTGGAAAAAGGAAGGGGTCTTAAATAATCATAAGAATATGTCACGTTCCCAAATTCCCGCCCATGCCAAATTTGGTTCCATTTGCTTAATTAGTTATTGAGTTATGTAAAAATGATAAAAGAGGCCCCCTTCCCCCTTTATATCTCCCTACTGGAAAGAGGGAGGGGTTCCAGATAATCATAGAAATATTTTTCGTATCCAAATACCCTCCCATGTCAAATTTGGTTCCATTTGCTGTATTAGTTTTTGATGTAAATTTTTTGTTCGTTCGACACATGTGCATTCACATGGCGGTCGAACCATCCATAATTAACTTTATCGAAAAACGTAGTGCCTCCTCTATTGGGTACTACTTCTTCAATGCAGTTTATTGGTGTGGGACAAAGAATTTAGTATGTGGTCAAGGTTCTATTTCAAATGCTCTTCGCTCTTTTCATCACCTTAGAATTTTCTTCTGATATTCTATCCGTCTTTCATTTCAACTCTTTAACCCTCACCGATAAAGCCGCAAATTAATTTCATTAATAACAATGGGTAATTTTTTATTCATAGGTAAGAGAAACTGTTCGATTCTGGCAGCACAAAATGTATGTTCGGCCAAAAACAATCAAGGTCTGGTTCTTTTACTATAGCTCTTTCACCCAATACCAATATTGTAGGGCTTTCGTGCGATTTTGAGTCATTTACAGAATTTAAAAGTTCAGTGGAAGCCACCATCTTTGACTTCTACTCGTTGATCACTTTGAAATAAGACCCATTTTTTGGGGGTTTTATGCGATTATCAGTCTTTAACAGCATTTTCCAGTTGAGTGGTAGTCGCCATCTTGGATTTCAGATAACGAAATTCGATTTCTTCTAGTTTAGTCCTTTCACCAAATACCCAAAATGTGGGAGTTTCACGCGATTTTCATCGACTAATCTTAATTTTTATTCAACAAGCCAGTCCTCATTTACTGTACTAATGATTAACAATATGCAGTTTTTTGGCTTGGTAGAGAAATGTTAAATTTTACTCTGTTGTGGTATGAGCCAACTTGGTTGAATGATTCAACTGAATCAAAGCAATCGAAAGATTCCTTTTAATTCAACCACGGTAAATGAAAAGTTCATATACCAGTATTTCGATAGCAACTTCCCAAGCAACCAAAAGTTCGAATATCACTTAAGGAACGAACTAATAAGTTCATATATAGCTGTACAAAAGTTCTGTGGAACTTTTTTGCTGTTCAAAATGCTTTTTCGAGGTCCATGGAACTTCATTCTTTATCAAGTTCAGCCAATACTTAAAAAAAGCTTTAAAGTACTGTTTTGGTTTCTGTTTCTACTTTTTGGGAACTTTAAAGTTTGTATGAAGACAAACAATCTACTTGTTACGTACTTCTCATTTTTTTCAAAATCAAGTAGCTATCAAAGGGTTGCAAGTCTTTTTGTACAGCTCAATAGTTCGTAAAAAGTCTCTGTTGTACTATCTTGTAAACTTGAAAGTTTTTTATTAGTTCCAACGGGCGTTCAAAAGCAACTTCGCATTATAGAAACTTTGAAGTAGATTTAAAGGCTAAAATCTACTTTTTTCGAACTTCAACACGTATTTGCGGATAAATAAACACATCGTTACTTGGGAAACAACTATATGAAGTACACATTAAGTTCCGGAAGAACTTTTTAACAGCTTGAAAGTGGGAATTAAGTAGAAATAAAGAACCTGAAAGTCGTTTTAAAGAAAATCATCACATCGAGTAAAATCGTTGCCTACTCATGATGTTCATATAGGGCAACAAGTATGGATCTCAACTTTCAAGCGGTGAGCTCGGGTTCGAGGCTTGGTAAGAACATGTTTTTTAAATGAAATGTGAGTTAGTAACAAATATAGTTGATTAATATGAATCAAAACAGGAGACTTGAGAAGGTAATTGAAGGAGCGGAAGAGTAATTTTTTCGATTTTTTATGCTGCTTATAAAGTGGATTTTGAAGCTGGTTAGAAGTTGTTTGACGATTTATGCGAACTTTTTGTCAACTTTAAAGTTCGTTTAACTACTTAAAAATTGAGCTGAAAAGAAGTTATATTAGCATACTCGATTAAGCTGATTAAACCTGATAGAGGAATGTTATCCGAACTTTTGGTTGCTTGGGTTACTACCTTCTTCAGTCAATCGAAAACGTTCACTGAAGAAGGTTGTAACCCAAGCAACCAAAAGTTCGGATAACATTCCTCTCTATCAGGTTTAATCAGCTTAATCGAGTATGCTAATACAACTTCTTTTCAGCTCAATTTTTAAGTAGTTAAACGAACTTTAAAGTTGAAAAAAAGTTCGCATAAATCGCCAAACAACTTCTAACCAGCTTCAAAATCCACTTTATAAGCAGCATACAAAATCGAAAAAATTACTCTTCCGCTCCTTCAATTGCCTCTCTCAAGTCTGCTATTTTGATTCATATTAATCAACTATATTTGTTACTAACTCACATTACATTTAAAAAACATGTTCTTACCAAGCCTCGAACCCGAGCTCACCGCTTGAAAGTTGAGTTGAGATCCATACTTGTTGCCCTATATGAACATCATGAGTAGGCAACGATTTTACTCGATGTGATGATTTTCTTTAAAACGACTTTCAGGTTCTTTATTTCTACTTAATTCCCACTTTCAAGCTGTTAAAAAGTTCTTCCGGAACTTAATGTGTACTTCATATAGTTGTTTCCCAAGTAACGATGTGTTTATTTATGCAAACACGTGTTGAAGTTCGAAAAAAGTAGATTTTAGCCTTTAAATCTACTTCAAAGTTTCTATAATACGAAGTTGCTTTTGAACACCCGTTGGAACTAATTAAAAACTTTCAAGTTTACAAAATAGTACAACAGAGACTTTTTACGAACTATTGAGCTGTACAAAAAGACTTGCAGCCCTTTGATAGCTACTTGATTTTGAAAAAAAAAATGAGAAGTACGTAACAAGTAGATTGTTTTTCTTCATACAAACTTTAAAGTTCCCAAAAAGTAGAAACAGAAACCAAAACAGTACTTTAAAGCTTTTTTTGAGTATTGGCTGAACTTGATAAAGAATGAAGTTCCATGGACCTCGAAAAAGCATTTTGAACAGCAAAAAAGTTCCACAGAACTTTTGTACAGCTATATATGAACTTATTAGTTCGTTCCTTAAGTGATATTCGAACTTTTGGTTGCTTGGGAAGTTGCTATTGAAATACTGATATATGAACTTTTCATTTACCGTGGTTGAATTAAAAGGAATCTTTCGATTGCTTTGATTCAGTCAAATTTTGGCTTTTTAAATGGCTCTCATTAAACCATTATAAAACTAATAAGCCATTTATCTGACCACATTAAAGCTATTAAGCATTGAATTGACTAAAGCCATGTTTTTTGCAAAATAGAAAGGCACAAAATGATGCCATTTTGATGGATACACAATGTCAAGTATTTGAAAATATTTTTTTTAGGCCTTTTTTCATCAATTCCATCATGACATTGCCAAATAGCCAGATTTTATCTTCATTAGAGTTCTGGTGATGTTGTAGAATGCGCTTTAGCATTTTAGGAAGATTAACGCTATAGTTCTAACGAAGTTTTGCTGACCATAACAAAGCTAAAGTTGATACTTTGGATGTGATGTAATATTCCACATTTCGTATTTGCGTATTTCAAAATCCTAAAATATCTGACTTTTTTTAAAGCTCGCAAACATACACTCCTCTTGATAAAATTAATTCCTTAGAAATTAACGGGCTTTTTATATGAAAATTTAACTTATTTTTTTGTATATTCCTCTAATTTTAGAGTTATTAATCATGTTATTCTACATTATGATTCTACATATTTTGCGATTATTTTTGGTTTTCGAAAAACGGGGAACTTTCAAAACAGAAGCATGTATAGAAAAAATGGCTAGGCTAGGTACTGTTTCTTTTTTATTTTTTGTTTCGATTATAGTCGTTTTACCATCTTTATGACATTCGCGACTTTATCAACGTTACAGTTGGCGGATCGTTATTGAAAAACTTATCCGGTACAACTGTGTTCGATGTTTACTCTTGAGCTCGAACTCGCGGACATCGGTTCAGGATACAACAGACTTGCCAACTGAGTTATATCACAAGCCCTAGGAACTGTTTCGAATAGTGAAGTTTGATTGAAAAAAAAAAATGAGAATACTGCGGACACCAATGGAGTAACATGAAGGGTTAGTTTTATTTGTTTTTGTAGCTCAAAAATTATTGGAAAATGTTTAACTCCATCTTTAAAACGCCAAAATTTCATATTCCGCAATGAGTAAACCCACAAATAAAATCTCTTCACACCCAGTGAGCAGCCTCCAGGAAAGGTGTTCCGGTCATTGACTGGGGTCCATAAAACCTGACCCCCTCGATCCGCATCACACGCACCCTTTACATTTCTTTACATCTTTACACGCAGCAGCTCGTGCTAAGTCTTTAGGTCTTTCGCTCGCGGTCAATGGTAGGCAGGAAGGTAAAAGTTGTGAATGAAGTGAAATGAAATTTATGCAATGATTAATCGTCACTTTGGTGTCAGGCTGCGGCGGCGTGGCAATGCCTAGGGATGGCCAAGTGGTTTCAACCGCTTTTTTTTTGGTCTTCTTTCCAATTTTATGTGCCTGCTGACTTGATGTTGCCGACGACGCGACACTCACAATCGGCCCCAGCTCGAAATGGATGAGGCGGCCAGCCAGAGACATTGTTGCCACTTTCCCATCGCCACGCCGATGCTGCTGCTGTTTGTTGGTTGATTGCTGAGGAATGTGGAAAAGTATGCTGTTTTATGTGCCAGATTATGCAGATGTTATATGCCGGGGGAATGGCTTTCGGAGAGTGGGATTCCGCGATGCTGCCAGGCGTCTACCAGACTTCCCTTTGATCTGTTAAACGGAATTATGCTTTGTGAGGGTCCATTATATGAAAATAAAAAACTTCTGTCAAAAACTATAATACAAAAAAAAAACTTCTGTAAAAGACAGAACAAGAAAAGGTGATGTTGATGAGATTTAGTTCAGAATTTTATAAACTCCGAAGTTTTTGTCTTCATGACTTCATGACTTCATGACTTCATGACTTATTAACTTCATGACTTCATAACTTCATGACTTAGTAACTTCATGACTTCATGACTTCATGACTTCATGACTTCATGACTTCATGACTTCATGACTTCATGACTTCATGACTTCATGACTTCATGACTTCACGACTTCATGACTTCATGACTGCATAACTTCATAACTTCATGACTTCATGACTTCATGACTTCATGACTTCATGACTTCATGACTTCATGACTTCATGACTTCATGACTTCATGACTTCATGACTTCATGACTTCATGACTTCATGACTTCATGACTTCATGACTTCATGACTTCACGACTTCATGACTTCATGACTGCATAACTTCATAACTTCATGACTTCATGACTTCATGACTTCATGACTTCATGACTTCATGACTTCATGACTTCATGACTTCATGACTTCATGACTTCATGACTTCATGACTTCATGACTTAATGACTTCACGACTTCATGACTTCATGACTTCATGACTTATTAACTTCATGACTTCATAACTTCATGACTTAGTAACTTCATGACTTCATAACTTCATGACTTCATGACTTCATGACTTCATGACTTCATGACTTCATGACTTCATGACTTCATGACTTCATGACTTCATGACTTCACGACTTCATGACTTCATGACTGCATAACTTCATAACTTCATGACTTCATGACTTCATGACTTCATGACTTCATGACTTCATGACTTCATGACTTCATGACTTCATGACTTCATGACTTCATGACTTCATGACTTCATGACTTCATGACTTCATGACTTCATGACTTCATGACTTCATGACTTCATGACTTCATGACTTCATGACTTCATGACTTAATGACTTCATGGCTTCATGACTTCATCACTTCATGACTTCATGACTTCATGGCTTCATGACTTCATAACTTCATGACTTCATGACTTCATGACTTCATGACTTCATGACTTCATGACTTCATGACTGAATGACTGAATGACTTCATGACTTCATGACTTCATGACTTCATGACTTCATGACTTCATGACTTCATGACTCCATGACTTCATAACTTCATAACTTCATGACTTCATAACTTCATGACTTCATGACTTCATAACTTCATGACTTCATGACTTCATGACTTCATGACTCCATGACTTCATGACTTCATGACTTCATGACTTCATGACTTCATAACTTCATGACTTCATGACTTCATGACTTCATGACTTCACGACTTCATGACTTCATGACTTCATGACTCCATGACTTCATAACTTCATGACGTCATAACTTCATGACTTCATGACTTCATGACTTCATGACTTCATGACTTCATGACTTCATGACTTCATGACTTCATAACTTCATAACTTCATGACTTCATGACTTCATGACTTCATGACTCCATGACTTCATGACTTCATGACTCCATGACTTCATAACTTCATAACTTCATGACTTCATGACTTCATGACTTCATGACTCCATGACTTCATAACTTCATGACTTCATGACTTCATGACTTCATGACTTCATGACTTCACGACTTCATGACTTCATGACTCCATGACTTCATAACTTCATGACGTCATAACTTCATGACTTCATGACTTCATGACTTCATGACTTCATGACTTCATGACTTCATGACTTCATGACTTCATAACTTCATGACTTCATAACTTCATGACTTCATGACTTCATAACTTCATGACTTCATGACTTCATGACTTCATGACTCCATGACTTCATGACTTCATGACTTCATAACTTCATAACTTCATGACTTCATAACTTCATGACTTCATGACTTCATAACTTCATGACTTCATGACTTCATGACTTCATGACTCCATGACTTCATAACTTCATGACTTCATGACTTCATGACTTCATGACTTCACGACTTCATGACTTCATGACTTCATGACTCCATGACTTCATAACTTCATAACTTCATGACTTCATAACTTCATGACTTCATGACTTCATAACTTCATGACTTCATGACTTCATGACTTCATGACTCCATGACTTCATGACTTCATGACTTCATGACTTCATGACTTCATGACTTCATAACTTCATGACTTCATGACTTCATGACTTCATGACTTCATAACTTCATGACTTCATGACTTCATGACTTCATGACTCCATGACTTCATGACTTCATGACTCCATGACTTCATAACTTCATAACTTCATGACTTCATGACTTCATGACTTCATGACTCCATGACTTCATAACTTCATGACTTCATGACTTCATGACTTCATGACTTCACGACTTCATGACTTCATGACTTCATGACTCCATGACTTCATAACTTCATGACTTCATGACTTCATGACTGAATGACTGAATGACTTCATGACTTCATGACTTCATGATTTCATGACTTCATGACTTCATGACTTCATGACTCCATGACTTCATAACTTCATGACTTCATGACTTCATAACTTCATGACTTCATGACTTCATAACTTCATGACTTCATGACTTCATGACTCCATGACTTCATGACTTCATGACTTCATGACTTCATGACTTCATAACTTCATGACTTCATGACTTCATGACTTCATGACTTCACGACTTCATGACTTCATGACTTCATGACTCCATGACTTCATAACTTCATGACGTCATAACTTCATGACTTCATGACTTCATGACTTCATGACTTCATGACTTCATGACTTCATGACTTCATGACTTCATAACTTCATGACTTCATGACTTCATAACTTCATGACTTCATGACTTCATGACTTCATGACTCCATGACTTCATGACTTCATGACTCCATGACTTCATAACTTCATAACTTCATGACTTCATGACTTCATGACTTCATGACTCCATGACTTCATAACTTCATGACTTCATGACTTCATGACTTCATGACTTCACGACTTCATGACTTCATGACTTCATGACTCCATGACTTCATAACTTCATGACGTCATAACTTCATGACTTCATGACTTCATGACTTCATGACTTCATGACTTCATGACTTCATGACTTCATGACTTCATAACTTCATGACTTCATGACTTCATGACTTCATGACTTCATGACTTCATGACATCATGACTTCATGATTTCATGATTTCATGACTTCATGACTTCATGACTTCATGACTTCATGACTTCAAGATTTCATGACTTAATGACTTCATGACTTCATCTCTTCATGACTTTTGACTACTTATAAACTGATTTTTTTTTCACTTCATACATTTATAGCTTGATTTTGTTATTATAAATCATTTTTTCAAAACAACGTGAATTCACTACTAAAATTATTAATGATTTCAAAACTTCACCACTTAAAAACTTGATTTGAGTCAGGAAAAATACTTTACATTGATACAACTCGAGCTCCAGCTGCTCTCCGATAAGACCGTAACACGCTTCAGTAAAAGACGACTGGTACTGACAAAATGCGCTAATGAAGGTAGTAGGTAATACGCTAATGAACGAAGCACGGGGATCAGGTGCCAGTCACTCACGGCCCGCATGCATGTTGTTCCCTATAACTCAATGAATGGAGAAGTACCTACCAAGTTTAACTTCCACGACTAGAGATCGAGGTCGTCTCCAGATGCATATGTAGAGCAAATTGTCACCTACCTACCTGTCTAGATGTCGTTTGTGTAGTTTTACCGATATTCAAGTTGGCTCATAAACTGCCATCGACTGTCGGTCGACTGGTTCATACATACATCGAATCAATTAATGGAAAGTGAGAATATATTGCACATTAAAAGTCAGGCAGCTTGTTTGAAGCGTTACACGGTGGTTATCAAGGTGGCACCACGTGAGACAAACAAATATGTTCCGTGGCAAATTCTTAAATCAATAACATTATTGCTCTTCTTTTTCCTTTATAATAAATTGAGAATTTTTTCTGGTGGTGCTCCAGTTGAAATCGAAAATCTAAACGTTATCATAATCTGGCTTTCTACACCCACAAATTAGACTCTGCTCCAATAATGACCTTCCTTGGAGGTGGAATTTTCGGCATAAGATTTTATGCCAGACTGGCACTTACAAGCCTTCTCATTGCTGGCATTGTCCTCCCAGTGCAAGCGCATTGCATATGTCTGAACCAAACAAAACATATCGCATATCCCATCATAAGACAAAGCAGGATGAAATCAATCAGCCAGCAAGCCAGCCGGCATAACAATAATCCTTCGTTTACTAACTGACGCAGTTGGTACTCTGGTTGAGTTATTGGATTGGCAGGTCGAAGTAAAAATGTTGCGTTAGGTTTTATTCTCACTTAACTTTTTTTTTTATTGTGTAATAAATTATGCAATATCATGAAAATTTCATGAAATATATTTCTTGTTTTTTTTTAATGTAGTGGTTTTTAAACTTAAAGATAGTGCCGGCGCCATTGAAATTTTTCAACCTTTGGGTGTTGATGTTTTTTTTCGCGTATTCGGGCCAGCTGAATTCGGACAATTATGAATGAACGCCTGGCTTAGTCCGGGCATTTGTTTCCAAATTTTTCAACATGAAACGAATGGAATAAATGGCAAATCCGGTCAAAATCTATGTTTTTTTTACAAAATTCATGTCGGTAGTAAGAAAAAATTCTGAGAAAATTATATTTTTCCATCTAAACTCATCAGCATTTTGTTCAATAAGTTCAAATGCAAATTAAATTCACGATAGTTCAGATAAAACTGGCCAGAATAAATAAAAAAAAAACGTTTTGAACACCTTCGCCCTAAACATATTAACATACGCATAATTATGTTCAAAATTATCGATGTCGGACGCAAAAATCATGAAAATGTTATGAAAAAATTTCTTAATTTTGTCAAACTTTTCGAATAATGTGAACAAATCTGAGCAAAATTAAGACATAACTAGCAGACCACAAACATCCACCTAGAGTCTTTGAATTCGAAATGCATTACAAAAAATTCATAATCAAATAAAATCTAATAATGTTTCCAAGATTGGATCCAAGATCGCAAACGCAAAATCTTGATTTTCAAAATCCCTTTCTCGCCTATAAATTTTTTTTTTTTAAATAAGTGTTGTTCATCACTTGGATAATTAAAAATAATCGTTTATATCATTACAAATTTTTTGCTAATATGAAATATTTTTCAAGAAACCAATTTCAGCTTCAATTTTATTTTGATAAATTACACAAGGCCCCCTGTTTACATTATTCGAAGGTGCAAGGAATGTAAGAGCTCATTTTTGTAAATTTTGACGCCCTTTAACTTTTGAAAAAAACTTGATTTTTTATTTTTTATTCTGCGTTTTTCTGACAAAACCTTGAAACATTACAACAAATTTTAAAATTAACGTTTTCATCGACTTTTCCAAGGAAATATTTTATTACAAAATTGGAATGAAGTTTCAACTAAATTGAACCGAATATATTATTCATAGAAAAAATCAAATCGTTTTGCAGATTTTATCATATTTGTCGAATGAAATAAAACCTTTGTTTTCAACTTACTTCAGTATTGAAGAAAAATTATCGTTCAAATAAAAAAAAAACTGAAGAATTATTTTTTTTATCATCATCATCATCATCATTTCATCATTTCATCATCATCAAAATATCATTCGTTAATTGGATAGATTCAGAATCAGTTATTTTATCTATTGCATAGATTGCAAAGATCTGTTATCAACGATTGGTTTCACTCAAAACTGATTCATTTTTAAACTTATACACTACGTATCACCAAAACGAGATGTGTTAGACAAAATCTGACAAAAATTCGAGCTCAGGATGCCAAAATTTACCAAATCCATCATTAAATGTCGCCTCTTGAAAATAAAAAAAAATAAATCTATAAAAAATATTTAAAATTTATCTTTATCATATTCATGATGTTCCGGCGCAGTCACAACGAACAGCGGTCCAGAAGAAATAATAACGATAAAATACGAAAACATCAATGAATTACAAACAAAATACGAAAAAATGCTATAAAATACGAATGTTAAGTGAAATAGTTATAAGGGAAGAAATATCTTGTAAATAGTACACATAAAACATGAATTTCACCGAACACAATTTCACACAACACACAACACAAAAACATTGAATTGACAACACTGCACACTCACACCATATAGTTCTAAGAGTGAGAAAAATCTTGACGAAAAAGTGAATCGTGAATTCAAACAATAGCTCGTAAGTGACATGTATGTATTTATGCTTCAATAAAGATCACTTTTCAAAACTATTCGCGCGCAACGGACGTGTTTTTTACCACCCGAAAGTTCGTTCGTTCTTGGTCTTGTTTCGCTCCGCCATCGCTGGTCAAGTTGATGACCCATTGTTGCTTCCTGCTCACCCGTTTTCGTCAGCCGTTTGGGACCCAATTCGTGGGACACTAAGAACGGAATCCTGCGTCCGTACACATGATATATTTCAATTTATGATGAGTTTAATCACCGTTAATATTGTTTGTTCATTCAATCTATCGACCCATCGGTAAAAGTTATGTTCATTAAGTAGTATCATTTAGGATTGTGAAAACCATAGGTGGATGGAAAGTAAGAAGAAATGAACAGATATTTAAGATGAGCGAGATGAAATTGATTAGAAGCATTTTCATTACATGTCATCAATATCCTCCTCATGCAATTTTGATTTTCATTATCTTGAAATATTTAAATTTGACCGATAAATTGAATTGGCTAAATGTTATTGTATTGATATTTTAACTTTTAAAATAATTTTCCAAATTTTAAAGTATAACAAAAACAACTATTAGAAGTATTTTTAAAAAGTTCGTCTATGTTTATCAACACTGAATTTTTGAGTTCTGGAACATATAGGAGTTTATGTTTCCAGAACACAAAAACCTATTCTATAAATCTAAATTTTTAATATGATAAACTTAGTTTCTTGCTTTTGTCAATTTCAGGACCCGATATTTTAATTGACAGCGACTAACTATTCTAAGTTTGAAATTTTAAGCTTTAATTTTTTTAATTCATTTTTTATGGAATCTATGGAAAGATTGAAAAATGTTTCGAGGTAGCAAGATTCATTCAAATGAGCAATTTAAACATAGTTCGTATTTGCTTTGTGCTTCCAATATTTACAGCCAATCGTCGAATCACTTATCATCACCTATGTGTTTTGAATAAAATATTTTAAATTCAAAAAAGCAATTTTTTCCTTATCGAAATACATAATTTCAAATTATGAATTAAATTTCTCATGTTTCGAAAAAATTGACTTAAAATTTGTAGATCAGAATAAGATCATCGTTTTGAATAATTTATTAATAACTTTCCAGAAACAACATTGAATTGAAATTTTGATTCTGACATATTTTGTATCGTATCAGTGAAATTGCTTTTTTTCGAGTTTGTGTGATGAGTAAGAAAATGGTTTTAGAAATCAATTTCCTAATGTTGTGTATTTTTTGTATAGTTTTTATTGCTAGGTAAATTCGAAACAACCCACCCCCCCCCCCCCCTTCCCCCTCATGGACGGGTCCTTTGCACGGTCCTGATGGGAGAAATAAAGATGGATGCCGAGAAACCGGTAGCACCACATGGGCTTGGATGAGTTTTTTTTTTTGTTTTTTCCTGATTGAACGATTACTTGTGGGCTGAACAGAAGGCCGTTCAAATCTGTGATAGAACTTCAAAGTTTGAAAAAAAACTTAAATTTTGAGCTGAATAAAACGAGCTTCAGCACATTGATTTTAAAGCTGTGTTTGACCTTTTTAACGAGACTTTTGGTTGCCTGGGTAATCTTCGACTTATTTAAAAATTGTTACGATTGGTTTCTATTCTAATCTTTTCCTTTCAAACTTCACATATAATTTTGTCGTATCATGAGCTGAAACAACGCAAAATGGGGAAAAGGATGTATAAATCGCGAAGAAATTCAATATCTTCCCTCCTACATGAACCAAATCTATGAAAATATGCATTCCTTTAGTGAAAATATCCGGAGTATCGATTGAAAACAGTTTCAAATGCCAAACGAGCTGAAAATCGGAGAAATAGATAGAAAATCCAGAAAAACAATGATTTGGACTAGAAAGTTATGAACAGAAATACACATTTCTTGTGTTAATTTTTATGTAGAATCAAAAGAAGGTTGTTCGAGCCTCCGCACGCATCGTAAAATGAAGAAATGACCATTTTACCCTCAATTCCCCTAAATTTTATTAAATTAATGAAAAAAAGGCTTGTTGAGATTTGAAAATTTTAATTCAAATGAAACCTGTGCAAGACACGAGCGTCACAAACGTGGTAAAGTGTCTATAATTAGAGAAAAAAAAAATTAAACCGATCTTGTGTGATTTTTCCGAAGAGTCAAATGAAGCCGCACGCATCGTTTTATGGAATTATGGCCATTTTACCCTCAATTTCCCAACATTTTTTAAAATATTTAGAAAGAGCATGTTCGGACTTGAAAATTTTGAACCTAATAAGACTCGTATTGTGTGTTTTTCCAAGGTATCAAAAGAAGGCTGTTTTAGCCGCCGCACGCATCTTAATATGAAGTTATAGCTGAATTTATCCTCAATTCCCCTACATTTTTCTACTAATTGAGAAAAGCATGTTCGAAATTCAACATTTTCAAATGTGACCTATCTTGAGTGATTTGATCCGAAGAAGCAAATGAAGGCCTTTTGAGGCACCGTACGCATCGGAAAGTGGAGTTATGGCTGTTTTTACCCACTGTGCTCCTACATTTTTCGATTAATTCAGAAAAAAAAACAAGTTCTGACTTTAAAATTATGAACCAAAACGAATGATTTTTACTACTGTCCAGACGTTTCGGCTATTTTTTGTAGCCTTCTTCAGTGGAAAACTGTAAATTTATTGTAATGATGTAACATTGTCTTTTTTTAGTTTTACATTAACATTGTCTTTTTTTCTGGACAGTAGTAAAAATCATTCGTTTTGATTTACAAAATATGACTGACTAAGCCGTAAACCTTTAAAAATTCAAAATAAATATAATCCAGTCGCAAATCAATATCAAATGAAACTTATCTTATGTGGTTTTATCCCAGAAATCAAACGAAGGCTATTTGAGCCACCGCACGCATCCTAAACTGGAATTATTGCTATTTTACCCTCTAATTTCCAACATTTAACAACAAATTTAGAAAAAGCTTGTTCGGACTAGACAATTTTACAACAAATGGGTACTACTCTCTGGTGTGATTTTTTTTTTTCGAAGAATCGAATAAAGGTTATTTGAGCCATTGCAGCCATCGAAAAATGGAGTTATGGCTGCTTTACCCTCAATTCCCCTACAGTTTTCAAATATTTCAGAGAAATGCGTTTTTTCGGACTTCAGGCTATTTGAGCTATTACACGCTTCGTAAAATGGAGTTATAGCTTTAATATTTGAAAAATGTATGGGAATTTAGGGTTAGAGAGGCCATAACTTCATTTTCCGAAGCTTGCGGTGGCTTGAATAGCCTTCATTTGATTTCTCGGAAAAAAACCACAAAACATAAGTCTCATTTTGCTCAAAATATTCAAGTTAGAACATGCTTTTTTAGGCTATTGTTGACGAATTAAGGGTAAAACAGCTATAGTTTCATTAAACGATGCGTGCGGTGGCTCAAATAGCCTCTATTTGATTTCTCATTAAAATTTCCATATGATAAGACACATTTGTTTCAGAACTTTGAACATAGTTTTTCTGAAATATTTGAAATATATTGAGGAATGAAAGAGAAAACGTCCATAACTCAATTTTCAATAAATGTTTTTAAATGAGAAATAAGATTTTGTTATAAAATGCTTATGTTGTCTGAAGGCGTAAAAATTTGTATAACAGCTACTGAACAAATCTAAAAATGTTTTCTCAAGGCTGGTGATGACTGAATTCGTTGCTAATTTTTAGTTCGATTTGTATTCAAACACCTCAAAAAAAAGATAATTCGTCGCAGATAATTGAATACCAAATTCTGTTATCATTATGATCACATTTTTATCTATGAAAATAAATGAAACCCCAATGATACCTTATTCAGCTGTCGCATTAAAGCCAGCACCTGAACCACCATGAACTGTAAATAAAATACGAGTAAAATATTAAAATAAATTTGAATATTTTTGAATGAATTTGAATTTTTCAATCTCTGAAAATTTGATGGCAATCGGATGAAAACTCGAATTTTGCGAATCAACTTGTGAGTGGCAATTTCGCCAGCACCTAATTGTGCCATAATTTTCTACCCTTTGGTATTGGTTTGTCATCAAATTTCAGCGTATTAATCATTAAATGAAACCTAATTTTGGCATCGAAAAAATGCAACACTAAATTATGCTATCATTTTGGCATTAATAGCTTATTTAGGCTTATGTTTGCTTTTGATTAAGGCAGCAAAGTTAGCTCGAGGAGAGATCAATAGGAGACAAGAACACATGCGAGAAACACATGGAGTGTATCGATGGAAGGTCTAAAATTTAAAAAGAAAAACTTAAATTCTTAATTTTAAAAGAAATTTTGACCAAATGAAAACAGAGATACTCCATAGCTTAAAATGGTAATTCTAATGTCATATCTTTTGTTTCATGCACAATAGCAAGAATTTGTTCTATTGGACTTGAAGTATGAGTTCATTTAAAGAAATTAAAAATCACAATTAATGCTAGACCTGAGTTTCATTTTTTGAGTTTTGAGATAATTATTTCCAGCATATTTCGATCTGAAGAATTGGTATATATTTGAAACCTTTTTATGCTAATCCAGACATTTGAGTGCTTAGGGTCTTGATTTTGCATCGTCAATAAGAAGCTGAGGTTTTATTTCAAATCTAATAACTTTCAATTCTCTAATCAATGTCATGAATCTTTACTTTCTTCAAGCATTTCTTACACCTACAAAGCTAAGGGGAAACGATAAGGCGATAATAGTCCCATTTCATAGTTAAGTTACCTATAGTAGAATTATTTCGAAGTCCCTAGGCATAATTTATAGAAGTACGACCTACAAACATGTTACAAATTGGTTGAGCATTTTTTAACCAGGTGCCTTGTTGAGTGAAAAGCTATTCGCTGCTTGAATGCATTTTATAATGAAACCCTAATTCTGATTTTACGATCCATTCTTCGATTCTAGGATTAGTCTGCTGTGTATGTGTATTCGAAACAGTTAATTCAGATGAGGAAATTTAAATCAATAGCAATTTGAGTCAAATGAACTGGACTCAAATTGTTATTGAATAAAATTTTCTCATAAACAGGTTTTTCAAATTCAGGTTTCTTTTTCCCTCAATTTTTTTTAAATGCTACAAGATTTGCTGTTTCCTAATATACAATTTAAAATGAAAACCAGAGTTGTACAATAGAAATGATAAAACCACAATAAGGTGCTATGCCGAATTACTTATTGATCGGAACCATTGATAACTCTAATATCTGTCGCCCAACCAAAAGGAAAACAATATTTGACTATAGGTATATCAATGAACCGAGCCGACAGATGTCAACCGATGCAGGAGAAAGTATTTACCATTTCAAAGAGAAAATTTTCCAAATCCCCAGCGATCACACAACTCATTCAACAATGGCTCGGCTGAGCATACCTTAGCATATGTGCATGAGCTCTCGAAAATCCATTCATTTAGCTATGGCCATTAGAAATGGTTTTCATTTTTGTCGACGAACCATTAGGAGTTGTTAGTTCATTGATGATAGAAATCAAAAAAAGGAGAAGCCGAACCAAGCCAAGCCTCAAGTCGTTGATGACACTTTTGCACTAAGATTTGCCTGCCATCTACGAACCGGATCGATTAGCTCTCAAAGAAGGAAGGAAGAAGATTCACCTGTTGTTTCGTGGCTGGCCAAAGGTTTGTCTGAATCGTCGACTTCATCAGCCTCGAGGCTTTTTGTCGTCTTTCATCCAAGAAGGGGAATGTTTTTGTTCAAACAAAAACTTTCTTCACGCGGTCATCTTACGAAAGTCCATCCAGCATCCCAGCGAATAACAACAACGGACAGCCGGACTCCATAAAAAAAACCTCCATCCACCCGATATCGATTTCAGTGGAATTATTTTTTATTTTATTTATTTATTTTCATTTGTTGCCGCACTGACTCGGTTTTCGTCCACACACAGGTTGGGCTGCTTTTTTATGGCCAAGATTTTCGATTTTTTTCCTTTCTTCTCAATTTGACTTTAAAATCCGGATTCCAGAGTTCGGCTCAAGCTTGGTTTGGGAATGGAAAAAGAGAAACTTGTCGTCGCATGTGAAATTTGTATATACTTATTGGGCTGGCGGCAAGCCAGAGAGATACAAATCTTCGACGAATCGCACTTGATGACTTCATGAGGTAATAATATCTCGCTGGATTATTTTATTACTTCTAGGGTCGGAGAACTGTGAAGTGGCGAACTGAAGTTAGGATTTGGTAATTTTTGTTACTAGGAGTCAGTAGCAATGAACAAAAAAAATCTAATAAAATCAATAATTACTTTCTCGGAAGTTGTATCCGAAAACATGATTATTTGTATTGAATAAGTTTTTGATCAAAGTATGAATTTTCAAATTGTTGTAACCCTTATGAATGAACGCCAAAAATAGGAAAAATACCCCCGGCATATAAAAACATAAGAAGAATGCCATTAGTGAATTCAAAATATATAATTAAACAAATAATTAACTTTCGATTTTGACCGATTTTCACGCAATTTAATCATGCCTCCGTTCGCGCCTCTATGACACAGATGTATGTATGTATGTATGTATGTATAGTTCCCCCATCGGTAGCAAGGTCTAGCCTATGTCTGTGTGGCTTGGCCTTTCGAATTGACTTCTAGGGCTTCCACGGCCGATGGTTCGTCGAGAGAAAGCATCCAACCCTCAGAAACCTACAATGGTTGGCACTCCACTCCGCTTGCACTAATTGCTTTAGGTTATCCCCAGATGCCTTCTCTCTGGTAAATGAAATACAGTATAAATATAATGATATACAAAAAGAAATATAATATAATATAATACAATATAAATCATATGCCATTTAATAAATATGTAATTAAATATTGATGAAACAAATTCAAATAAACGGTGTATTTGAGCTGTTTGTAATAATATAATAATAAAAACTTGTTATAACTTTATATGTATGTATGTCTTTACTTACATGGGTTGTTTTCTCTTGCTAATGGAAAAAAGGTTATCTTATATCTAGTAAAGCCAACAACTATGATTTTTTTTAAATTTTTTTTTTAATTTTTTTTTTTTTTTTTTTTTTTTTTTTTTTTTTTTTTTTTTTTTTTTTTTATTACATTTAAACAATATTATAAGGAATCCGAGAGAGAATTCGGAGTGTATCAATCACTAAACCCAAAATCACCAATAGCAAAATTCATATGAATTAAACGGAGCAAGTAAACCCATCACCAATAACTAAGCTACATTTCTATTTTACATGGTTACATAATAATATTAAAAACACTTAATAATAAAATTAGAGCTCAGACAAATGAAATGAAATTAATCTAAATAAATATTTTGATTAAACAGAGCGAATTAGGTAAGTGGCAATCCATAGTTAAATTATTTGAAATTAATTTTGCAGTTATCCGCATTGAGAGAATAGATCGTCTATCTACCCTGACTTGTTATTCTTCCTCTTTTTCTGATTCTGTGCCTTCTGAAATTTCACTCTCGCTATATTTATATATCTGATCTACTTGGTGTGCGAATTTCCCTCTGTCTTTTGCTAAACTCAACCAAACCTCTGGATCTCTACCATACCTCTGCATGTCCTGTTCTATCCCTATGTTGTAGGTGAAGCTGGGCCTGCCTTTTTTCTTACTATCGAACTTAAGATCTTTAGCTAATCTGAGAGGGTGATCGTTCTCCCTCCTCAATATATGTCCCAAATATTTTAATCTGCCACTCCGAACCCTTCTATTGATGGTTTTTCCCTTCAAAATTCTCCTTACATTAAACTTATCTCCTGGAACTTCCCTACAATTATTCCATATCTCTAATAAAATCTGCTTTTAAAATTTTGCTAGTTGTATCCTATTTCTTTTAGTAAGAGTAGCGACCTTGGTTCCGTATAACATTGAGGGAGCTATAACTGCATTGTACATAAGCTTTCCTAATTCTTCTGATGGTTTGTACGTCTTGCAGAATTCTACAATTACTTTAGCTGCCTTCAAAGCATTCCGGCATCTTAGTCTTACCGCCTCTGGCCTATTCAATTTTGAGGTTAGATTCACTCCTAGATATCGGATAGAGCTACATACATTAAACCTACTGCCATTAATTTCTACTGTCTTCACTTGTTCTCCCTTGTCAACTGGTTCTCTAATAAGTATTTGGCTTTTACTGACATTGATCTCTAATCCCACTTCCTTTAACTGTTCTTCCATTTCCTTCATTATTTTTGCTAACTGTGTTTTGTTTTCAGCTATAATAAGAAGATCATCTGCAAACGCTAGCATTAGAGGAACCTCAACATTTCCCCGTCTTACTGTCTTCAATTCCGTCACCCTATTCTCAACTTTACGTAGAACGTTTTGCATTATCAGTATGAAAAGAAATGGTGACAATGGACACCCTTGTTTAATCCCTTTTCTTCTGTTAGCTTCTTCTGACCATTGATTCTGCCAAAGTATCCTAGTTTTTTCGTCCTTAATGCAAGTAACGACTCTCTGAACTAAGTGTGCTGGAACTTCTAATTCTTTTAAAATTCTCTGAAGCTCGTTCAAATTTACATTGTCAAAAGCTTTACTTATATCTAGTGCCGCAATCCACAATGGTTTCCCACAATTCCAAAACTCCTCCATAATTCTACGTGCTATAAAAATGTTATCTTCTGTTGATCTTCCTTCTACAAATGCTGCTTGTGACATATCTATCTCTTGTGTAAACTGCCCTAACCTACCTCTGAGCCATCTCGCATATGGTTTATAAACTACGTTACATAAGCTTATCCTACGATAGTCGTTAGCTACTTTGGGATTCCTGATCTTTGGGATTGGTATCTGTACTGACCTGAGCATTTCTATAGGCATCTCGTTTTCCCTCCACACTCTTTCCCAAATAATCATTAGTGCGTCTAATGTTGCCTCATCTGCGTATTTAATTAGTTCCATTTTTAGCCCATCACTACCTGCAGACTTGCCATTGCATTGGTTTTTCAGTATTGCTTCCATCTCTTCTCTTCTAGGTGGCTCAGTTAAGGGACAAGTATCCTCGTCTTTCCACAGCCTAATATCTGCTTCGCCTTCTCCTGACTTCAAAATTTCGTTCCAAGTTTTGATAGGCATATTTATTTTCTTTTGACTTTTCTTTTTTTCTAAACCTCTTCAAGAAAGCATAAGTTTTCCTAACTCTAACGCCTACATCAAAATCGTTTATTTCCTTGAAAAATTTTGTAATGGATTTTTCCTCGTACTCCTTAACTGCTGCCAAAAACTCTATTTTTCTTTCCTTTGCTTTAAATTTGTAGAATTGTACATCTGGAAACTTATTCGCCATTCTTGTTGCCAGATTCAGTTTGGCTAAAGCTCTTTTCCTTTTGGGAGTTAACGGAGGTCTTGAAGATCTTAGCGCTACCTCTGCTGCTTTTTTCATTTTCCCTGTCACTTCTCTAAACACTATATCTAAATCCTGATTTTTCCAATCTACTTCTTCCTCTAGACGCTTCAACTCCTTGTGATAACTCTCCCTGACTGTATCATGCTTCAGTGCAGATGCTTCTAGGATTTTTTTCTTTTCGTTCTGTTTCTTCTTATGCTGTGTTCCTAACGCATTTCTTAGAACTGTCACTATAAGCTTATGGTCAGTTTCTATCCTCGTCCAGTAACCTTTAATGCATCTCATATGAATGTTATTTCTAATCGGTACTAATACATGATCTATTTGACTTGACTTGTTCTTGCATTTCCATGTTTCGAAAGTGTCTACCCCTATCATAGAAGATATGTTCTTTAGTTTGTGCAGTTGCAAAAATATTTTGAAAGCCTCACCATTATCGTTATTCGTTTTGAACCCTAGTCTGTCTCCTATCACTAGCTTTTCTTCTGTCTCAACTTCGTCAGAGCCTATCTGTGCATTCCAGTCCCCAACTAGCATTATATCATCTCTGAATTTTGCTTTATCTACTACCGCTCCTACTTTTGCTAAAAAATTCTGTGGTTTAATGTTCGGGCCGTGAACATTAACAATTATCAAGCTCCTACCTTCCACTTCAAACTCCGCTAAAATTGCTCCAACAGAAATCAATTTTATTTCTTTTGACTGCACTATTTTGTACTTCCTAGATAAAAAACGTAATCCTCTAGATTTATTCTGTGTTGCTTTTGAAACCTTCCATATGTAATTTTTAGTTTCAATTATTTCACCTACTGTATTAACTTCCTGTAATGCAGCAATGTCTATTCTGTGAGCCCATAGTACCTCATCAATTATATTTCTTTTTTCTTGTTTACTGCAGCCACGTACATTGAGCGAACCTATACGAATTCCATCCTGATTGTTTCGACTACTAAAAACTTGTGTTGCATTCTCCTCTTTTTCTTCGATTTGTTTTCTATTGATTTCATTTTTATCTGGAATTGTTACTTCATACTCAATATACCTTCTTTCATTTCTCTCTTCTGATATCTTTATTACACTGTCATAGTGGTTATTAGCTCCATTCCCTGTATATAGTAGATTTATTACTTCTCTATTGTTACCCGCTTCACCCACATAGATAACTGTTTCATTATTTTGATATACTGCTAAAGTTTTTTGAAAGATTTCTGAAACCACCACCATTGTCTCGTGTCCCAGCCATGTTCCATCTCTTCTTACATAATCTAAGAATGATTCAAAACCTTCTTCCAAACTTTCAACCAAAAATGGCTCGAATCTTATCCTATAGTAATTCAAATACTCCGCTATTAGCTTCCTAAAAATTTCAACTAACCCTCTATCCACTCGACTATACTCGCCTTTCAATAATTGATCCAGTATAGCTCTTATGAGACAATTACCATCACCTTCTATTTCCTTGACAGTAAGATTATAACCTGAAATAGTTTTACTGTACACTTTCCTCACACCTGAATCAGCCCTCGCGTTTTCTTTCTTATTCCAATTCAATATTGTGCGTACTATGCTCTCGAATCTTTGTCCATCATTCCTTCCTTTTTCTGCACTTTTCTCAGACAAAACTTCCTCTACATCCGCTCTTAAGCCTAGTCCACACTAGGCAACTTGGACTGCGATTTTGGTTGCTGAGACTTGTTTTTGTTTACATTTGCATCTCGTCTCGTCTCAAGTCTCCTGACAAGTATGGGAGACCTTCAGCAACCAAGATGTAAACATAAACAAGTCTCAGCAACCGAAATCGCAGTCCATGTTGCCTAGTGTGGACTAGGCTTTACACAACTGGAGAAACTGAAACCGTTATAGAACAACATCACTTCCAGCTGGTATGTGTTGCACCCGAAACAGTACACCGTTTCATCGAGAGAGTATACTTTTATTCTGGTTTCCAATCTCGCCGCCAACCACTCTAATTTTTCCTGAATCGTCCACTCTCTCTGGCTAATTATTTCATTCATCCCTTCTTTAGCAAATTTCCAACGGTAAATCTCCTGTTCTCTTAGCTCAATTGACCGAGCCGTATCCAAATTCTTCTTCAGTATTTGTAATTGATGACCCACACAATCAACAATATTGAACATACCACCATCAGCGGGGAAAATTCTAAGTTCTCCCAGTCTCATCTCAACGTTAACAACCGGAGACTCAATCATCTCTTCCACCTGTATCACACTCGCAAACATTCCTTCCCTCTCATACCACAGCTGCATCAAGCCTCTACTATCGGAATCGCCCTGGCATGTAAATATTTCATCTCGCTGGTTTCCCTGCATGATTTTTAAATTCATCGTCAAAAGATTAGCTAACTCGTCCCATTCATTTCCCGTCGGCACTTTTTGTTTGAACATATGATCAATGAAAAAAGCACTCAGCAACAACATTCTCTCTTTCACACTGCCTACTTTGTTTCCGCGCGCTAAATGGTGTAACTGATGTTTCAATGCCTCTTCCAAACCATTTCCCCTCTCTTTGAACTCTCTCACGAGTAACCTTCTGTTTCTGAATTGACTTGTTTTAATTGAAAACTCTACACATCCTACCTCCTCTCCCCACATCTCGTTACCGCACCCTCCGCGGGGCTCTCTACATGTCTGATCCATTCTCCCAAGCAAACTACAAGTCAAAATCCCAATAAAAGATTGCCACTTACCTGTCTCTTTCTCCCACGCGTCCGTTGTAGAAAATTTCACTGCACTTTATTAACAAATTTTGCACTACCAATTTCACCGGGGCTAAAATTATTTGCAAATTGCTTTTCTTTTTAAATTCTTTGAACTAGCCCAGCACTCCACTCAAGAAAACCGCCCCCTAGTGCCGTTTCAATGCTATTCCAAATACTTCACCCTCTCACTCTAGCACAATACTTTTTCCCGCTACCCCACAATGGCCGAACACGCCAGAAATATAAATTTAATTTGGCCCTCGGCCCAGCACTCAAGCTCCTTTTTTCGAATGCCGCACTCCCGTACTTCAACCACTTCACTTTTTTACTTTTTAGAATCGCAAAACCACCAAACAGATTGACTCAGCCAATGAAACGCAACGCAAAAGACTCCGTATGATCGAACGCAACCGCACTCTCTCGCTGACCAACGTCATCTTCCGCGCCTCTATGACACAGATCTACAAAAATTGATATTTAAAAAAACAGTACTATATACTTTTCTAAAGTTAAATTTTAATATACAAGTGGTTGGAGTTAGCAGCTGAACTATTGGAAATCTTGAGAAATGGAGAAATGAAAAAAATCTGAAAATTTAAGTGCTTGTGGTATCCTGAAGCCTTAGCTTCTAGACTTACCAATTACTTCCACCAAAATAAACGAAGTTTCTAACATTCATTTCATTTTATCTTAAACTGTAAGAATAGATTTCCATTTCAATTCCAAAAACTATTTGTATTGATATGAGCTATACAACGCAGGTTTCAGTGATGGAATAAAGATTTGTTTTTTTTTCAGGGATTTTCATCCTACTGGATGCTTCATCCCATCGTTCGTTTGCTTTCTCAGTAAGGCTATGTAAGGCCACACTCTACACTAGCGATTGTGAATTTCACAAAACTATGTCTTTTTTCAACTTTAAAAAATAAAAATCGGTATATCTGAAAATTTTCCACATTATACAGGAGACTCTTCCCTCTCCAACCCACTGTTCAGGAAAAAATCCATCCGGGGATCTAAAGAAATACATTAAGTGTTTAATAATTCTCACTTTCTTTCTGGCTGTTTGTAGTGAGCATTCTATCATATTTCTAGTAAACCTTATTGTCCTAGAAAGGTAATGTGTGTTTTAAATTCGAAAATCATATTGAAATAGGGATTCAAAGAACGTTGCAATGCTTTTTAACGATTGTCATACACGTTGTTTTCACAGTGATTTACATAAAACAATATACTTAAAGCACTCTTTAAACTTCAAATTCGATGTTTAGAAACAATTGTCATTAAAAGACATCAAAATAACATACATTTGACATAATAAAAATAGAGTTTTGGCAAGCAAACAATGCTCTCATTTAATGATTATCAAAACAAATATTTTATATAACTTTTTCCTCCAAACACACCCATAGGAGTCTAATGAACAAAACAAAACATGAGGGGAGAGAATATATTGTAGAATGATTAAATTGTTACTTCTCAAAACTACAGTCTGTCTCCGATAGAAACGATCATAGACAATCCATCTTTGTTACCGAGCATTTGTGAATTTGCTACAATACTGCCAGTTATTTTTACGACTGGTACTAAATAACTTTTATTGTTAATTTACAAATTTTCTTTGAAGTTCAATATTTTTGCCTAAATGTTTGATTAAAAACCATTTTTAATCAAATTTGTGCAGTTATCATTTGTTTTGGAAGGACTCTTAACACATTTAAGCTCATAAAGGTACATTTTGAAGTTCTTAGGACAAATTATTAGTTTTAATGTTACTAGTATACTTGATCCCCTTTTCTTATTTTCATCATATCTTTTTAGGAAAATTAAGCAACTTACAGTCTTTTGCATCTTCTGACAGCGTGTAATTTAAAATTAATATGCTTCAAATGTTAGAACGATATATGAACTCGTAGGTGAGATAGAAGCATTTTTGTGAGACTAAAAAAATTGTGAAATTTTTTAATTTACAGGAGATTTGATCCTTTAGTAAAGGAGACTTGATCCCTTATTCAGAGTGCCCTAACCCTACGCAGAAATCTAATAAAATCTTAAGACAAAAGGTCCGTTGGCTAATTTTTGCCATATTAGTTCTCATTTCACAGTTTGTAAGTATCAGGAAAAGAGGATTATAAAAGTTTGACTTCTACCCTTAAGTCATTGCATACTGTAAGGAGCTTTTTTCTAGTTTTTAGATAAATACAGTTTTTGAGCCCTTTAAGGCAGATAAATTACTCGATAAACATTAGTTATTGGTAGGATATAAGTAATTTCATGAAAACCAATAATTGCGATACATTTAGATGAAAAGTACATCTTTTTTGGACTCTAGGGATCAATTATACCCATAACATACATTTTGGAAAATTTCTACTTTTAAAAAATTAAGATATTACTATTGCTTTGAAAATATGGCATTCTGAAGTGCGTATTTTACTCTAACGATTTTAGTACTGAAATAAATTTTTCATTATAATTTTTTCATGTGAGAAATTTTTTTAATGATAGAAAATAGATCTTCAAATCAAATTTTGTAAAATTATTCAAACAAAGTTCTATAATTCGAAAAAAAAACTTAAGATAACAGCAATTTTTTTTGTGGGTCTGTTTGGCACATTTTTCTAGAACATTTTATATTTGTAAGACATTCCTGTTTCCAGATATAGTGAAGGAATCAAGTATCCCCAGGGATCAAGTATCCTCATTCTCCCCTATATGTTCTTGGCCCCCCGATCGATTTTTCTTGAAAAGTACGTTAAATAGGGGAGAGTTTCCTCTTTAATGTGGCAAAGTTTCAGGGATGCCGATTTTTCATAAAATTGTTCTTAAAAAGACACCGTGACCAATGAATTGCCAATCATGGATTTCAACAACATTCCTTTCCAAGACATTGAAATATTAATCAGCCAACACTTTTCAAATAAGTATGTTTTATTTTTGCTTCAATTGAATAAAATGAAACAAATTTGAACATATGTTTGATTGATAAGTAGCAAACTAAAATGAACGAATCTTTCTCATAAGAGTAGAACTATTTACTATTTTTAGTTGCATAAATATTTTCAGTAATATGTTGCACAGATGTGAATCATTATATTTGTTGAAAACGCAGGTTTCAGTGGTGGAATAGAGTTATCTTTATTCATGTTTCGTCTGTGAGGTCAGTAGAAAAAAAACTATATTAATTAGCGATAGCTAATTGTCACTTTCCACTTCTTATATTCCCTAACCGGGAAAGTACTCATTTCTCAATGAGTACTTTTATATTCTTACCCAGAATATCTGGCAACACTGCAGTGTAACTGCTTACCACAATTTGAGTTAGCATCTGGTTGCGTGTACGATGATGACATTTGTATCATCATCAACCTATTGTTCTCAGCTATCATCAATTGCGAATTGCCCAAAGCATGTGAAGAACCAAAAAAAATACTGTTTTGGTTCTGCTGCAATCGGCAGCAATGTTGGAGCGGCGTCCGGAACAGCAGCAGACTAACCGTAAGTTTCAACACCTCCCCTCAATTCGCAAATTGAGAATGCTGAACAGCTTCGCGTGCCTCGCACTTGGTAACGACTTCGTGAACGCATCAGCTGGCTGATCTTCAGTAGAGATGTGTCTGAAAGATAGCTGACCGCTTCCTATGATGTACCTGATGAACGCATACTTAACGTCCAGATACCTCATCCGCTGATGGGTTCGCGCCTCTTCCAGGTACTGGATGCATAGGGTGTTGTACTCCATCAAAGTGAAATGAGTGCTAACCACAGCCAATTCACTTAGGAAGTTTGTTAACCACAAACCTTCTTTGACTGCATGGCGAGGGGCTCCTATCTCAACTTCGGTCGACGACAGACTGACAGTCAGCTGACGTTTCGTTGACCACGAAATAAGATTCACGAAGATCATGTAAGCGTGACTTGATACAGATCTTCGTCGCAGGAATCGCATAATACGCTTCAGGCCTCGCCAGTGGCTATCCGCTGGGTTGGCCGGGTATTTACTTAGTGCGCTAACCGCTGCACAAATATCTGGCCGCGATGATATCGCCAGATACTGAAAACAACCGATAAATTCTTTTAACGGCTGTTCGATGATAACCTCACAATCGTTCATCTTCGTCCAGTGAACGTTCATGTCACGAAACCTGTGACCTAGGGTAGGCCAACTGCCTCCCATGACGCGTACTTCTCCAGGGCTTTTTCGATAGCTGTCTTACAGAAGACCCATTTGTACGAGAAACAGAATGGGTTCCCTTTAACATGGGTTAAGCTAACCGCTTCCCAAATCTCGCTCTCATCCAGGGCTGCTTGATAGTTGCAAATCGTTGAACGGCTGCTCAGTGATAACCTCACTTCGTTCAGCCCGAGTCTCGTTCCTTTCATGGCTGCGGTGGTCTTCCGGAAAAAGCAGTCCCCTTGGCCCTTGAGCTTGCTGACGATTCAAAGGTTGCTCTTCCTCATCATCAGCGGCTACGTTAGCCACGTAGCGTTGATTAGCTTCTCATGTTCGTTGACTGCGTCTCTGGGTCGGTTCGTGATAAGACGGAATCTTGATCTTCATCGTCATCTTCGCCATCGCTACTCTCGTAGTCGCTCTCGCCTCGTGCCATATGCTGACTGGCACCGGAACCGATGATTAGTTGATTCCGGTGGCTGATAACCCCAGGACGCGAACGAAAAGCATATTGCTTTCTCGAATGTTGTTTTCTGGTAATCCCAGATAAACAACCTCTTACTGCTTCATATCGCGATGACTTCGAGAATCTGCACTCTCGGCAGGTATCCGCAGCAAGAATTGGTTGACTCCGCTAGCGGCTTACTGTCGCCGAGATCACCTTCTCTGAAGCACCCGTAACATCAACACTCCGCCGAAAACAAGCTCGTGCATACTAATCGCAGCGTAGTTACTAAGCACGAGAATAATCTTCACGACTTGCAGCTTCATGGCTTTTTGCTCCGTTGCTTCAACACTTCGAGCGCTCCATAAAACCGGAGGGCAACGTTCAGCTGCATTCGACCCATCTGGATCCAACGCAGTGCTGAAATATCTGGCAACTAGCCGTCGCCCAAAACATCTCCTCCAAAGTCACAGGAAAATCATACTGTAGGCTTGGATCAGCCTACGCGTGCTATCTGCAGCGTAGCTCCACACCCCGAGAGTAACCCTCTTGACATATAGCTTCTTCCAATCGATACGGCCCTGACGAATCCTGGTTACAGTTCTCGAAAGTCCTCATCCCGGCCGTCGGAAATAAATTCACGATGTTAACCGCAGCGTGGCTCGCAACGTCATCGAGAGTAACTCTCTACAAACCCGACTTTCTGGCCCGAACTCCAGTGGCACCTTGTTGCCGACCTGGAGCATCTCGTGGCCTCTGCGCTGCCGATCCTCTGCTTTGGTGGTTGTCTGTGCTTGGATCAGCTCCTGTATGCTGACCGCAGCGCGCAGCCAAAGCACGAGAGTAACCCTCTTGGCTATCAGCTCCACCCAATTGTTCCGGGTGGACCTACCGACCTTGACGCTGAGCCATCCCGGTTGCGGATCCTGGGACTCCTCCTGGCCGTCGGTCGTTAGCTCACGCTTGCTAACAACAACGTGGCTCGTAACGGCATCGAGAGTGAAAGGAAATTAGTTGTTAATAAATTAGATAATTTATTGTACCAAACAATTAAAAATCAATCATTTTGTTTGTTAATCCAGCTGAAAAAAGAAATATTGGAATTAAAGGGTTTAAACTTATAGTTAAACTAACTGACGTAATTTATATTCCCCGGAAATATCATACTAAAAAAGTTAGAATAGTTCAGCCTTTTCTTTCAATACGTTTACCGAAGTTTCCAATACTGCATTTTTGTCCCTGATTAGAGTCGTTGTACAAGTATGTGCACTTGTGTACAGCTTCTGATCAAAATTAAACAAGAAGCTTTGGACATTCAATTCGGTACATTCGAACTCTTTAGAAGCCTCCCAATTTCGACATTTGATGGGATTAATTGTTTCAAGTAGAATCACTGCCCCAAAATGCAAAGTGGGTTGGTACAGAAGAAATAAATTAAAAAGAGGGGTTAAAAACATTTTGAAACATTTCAATAAACAAACCTACTTTTCGAACTTTTAAGAATTTTCAACTATCTGTACATTCCAAGAGAGATTGATAAAAAAACAGAGAAAACCAAAAAGGTTAGTAAATATTTTTCCACTAATTATTATTCGCCATCTGACATGATATATTTTGAAATGGAAATTAACTGATAAATCAACTATGATTGTATAAGCATCAGGCGCGGTCCTATGGGGGGAGGGGTGATCGGGGTGATCACCCCCCCCCCCCCCAAGCGGCAAAAAACCGTTACAAAATACTCGCAAACGCTAGAATTTCTATGAAAAGTTCGAACATTTCCTAGTGGATGTTCTATGGAATTTTCAAAATTTTCCACTCCGTGGGGTGATTGTTAAATAAAATAATTCATTAATTTCTTAACTTCTTAAAATTGGAAAAAAATCGGTCCGCCAAACTAAAACTGCTGTAACTTGCTATCCCCTAGACTAATTGTCACCAAATTACTTTGGTTTGGCAGCTACAGTGTTGAATTCGAAATTGCTGACCATATATGAATCTTTTATACAATCATATCTATTCAATTTTCTAAAAATACCAAAAATACTACTTCTTAAATTAGAGGTGATAAACAAAACCTAATAAAAATTGAGTTCAGGAATATACCTCCAAAAACAGGTTTTAAAACAAATGCTCCAAAAACTTGCCTATGTATTAATTTTTCCCAGATGAGATAAAACCAGCGTTAATAATACCCCGTCATAGCTCGACTATTTTCTCGAAAACAAGGACTTTTCATTGAAAAATAGTATAAGCTATAAGAAATGAACCCTTTGTTATTTTTTTTTTTTCATTTTAAATTATACATTATGTTTGAAAATATTAAATGCATGAAGCAAAAATACTATTTTTCACTTTTTTACTAAATCATTCGTTTCAAATTTGTAACTGTATCTTTCGATTCAGTTACAGTAAATTTTAAAATCTATGAGAGCTGCATTAAGAGAAAACAAATAAAAATAAAGTTGCATACCTAAGAATTTGATTTTAATGATTTTGTTTTAGAATTAAATTTATATTTAGAAATTGAGGAATCGAAACAAGAGTTTATATTAATTAGTTTTTTCGAATCACGATTCAGCAATATACTTCTGAAAAATAATAAAACATTCAGTTTTAAATTCATAGCAATTGTTAACACATTCTCAAATAAATATTTGGATTTCAAAAGGTATTGATGGAAAACGAGAATGACTAAAATTTTGGTTAGAGTTTTACGGTGATATTAAAATATTGTAGATAACTAGATTTTTTCACATGTGAGTATTTTTTCATTTGTAAAATAACATTTATCTCGGAAGGTTTTTTAAAGAGTTCTTAAATTGATAATTTTTAAACTGCTCAATATACAAATGACGAAAATTATCTTTTTATCAACAATTGATCGCAGTGAATATTAAAGATTCGCAGATTGTTTTATAAAAGGATGTATATGCTATTCAAAAGGATATCAAAATAAGTATGTAAGAAAGTTTGTTAAACATCACAAATTTCTAACTCTTTTTTTTCAAAATATAAACCTCTAATTAATTTAGATGAAATTTATAAGGGAAGAGGAGAAGCAGTGTGCATCATGGTCGTGAAATATTGTTTTTTTAAAGAAATCAATCTTATCAAATTCATCCATCACTTTGATGATTTATCACATAAATCCAAAAATGGCTTGAATCAAAACAAATTTTATGCTGATATGAAATATTTTTTCAAGAACCCAATTTCAGCCTCTATTTTTTTATGTTCAACTCCACATTTTAAAGGGTTTTTTATAAATTCACATAGCCTCAGAATTAAAACTTTTTTAAATGAAAAGAATTTCAGAGCCAATTTTGATTTATGTTGGTGCCCTAAATTATTCTCAAATAGGTTAAACATTATTCAAGAAAATTCTGCACTTTTCTGACAAAACTTTTGAACATTACAATAAAAATTCGAAATAAGGTTCATATCACATTTCTTTCCTCAAGAACGCAAGTAATGTTGACTTCTGTGAAATTTTTTTAATTCAAGTTTTCTGTTTATTTACTGTTCCCAATTTTGTAAAATAAAGCTTAGTTCTTTTAGAAATGGGACACTTTCATTTGCTAATAGCTCGTTTACTAGTTATCGGATATTCAAAATTTTGACAGCATTTTGTTGCCTGTAAAAAGTACTATTCGACCTATTTTTTTCAAAATTTATAATTTACGCGTTTTTGAATTATGTACGATGCAAGAGAAAAAGAAAAAAAAAATTTTGCACAGTTTCCTTAAAAATTCGTCATTATCAACTTGTTAGCTGACAAAACCGTTGATTATTCAAAGAATTACTGAGTTTTTGTGGTGGATAAGAATGCAAACACTGTCAATAATGTCCACAAAGTCCAAATCAAGCATTGGAGTGAAGCACATGATCGGCAACTACGGTTGAGGGTAATCTGGGAAGTCAAGTCTCATACCAGTATTTTTAATTTTCAATATGCGAAAAACTAAGAGTAGATCGCTGAAATGTCCAAAACAATTTTCTCCGATAAGCTGAAAGTGTTGCCTAATGATGACTCATTCAAACCTAACCTCAAACAACCATTTTTTGCTAGTTCCAAAGCTCGTAAGCTGTAAAGCCGGCACCGTGGCAATGGGACAAATGATTTCTGATTAACGACAAAACTTATGAAATACCTTATTATAAATAAATTCCAGCGTTTGAATCCTATACCATGTCTGCTCGTTGCAAGATCCCGAGTATATTAAAGTATGTATTTGCTGATTATTTTGTATAAAATTATAATGATTTGCTAAAATTCTGCTCCTGCAAAAAAAAAAAACAAAAATTTTCAAAACGAAACTTTGGTTTTCGCTGTTTTTAAAAGCCTAAAAAGAGTAATCTTGTATGTACCATCCGCAACCTACGATTTATACTAACCGATTTTATCTTTTTATAACATCTTATGATGATTTTACTTCGTTATTGTCAGATTTTGCCAGAAGAAATTTCATTAAAAACGTTCAAAAATGTGGTAAAAAATATTCAAATTTGTTCATTTCGAAACTACTGTATCCACTAAAATGCTTCCAGTTTCTTTTAAAAGAGAAGTATTGGACCGAAAAATATCAGAAATTGAAGAAGGAGGGTGAAGCCACCTAAAAAATAGATTTGACGAAGTATAAGTTGGAAAAGCTGATCAATACACTGACTGAAAAAAGTGTGCGCCGGCCAATGGGAGATACCAAGAATAAAATAGAAATTTCTCTAACAAAAAACGATAAATATTTTTTTTGAATTTTTTTCATGAAATGTCATAACATTACCTTTATTTTCTTCGAAGAAAGTATTTCGATCAAACGAATGGTTTTTGAGATACACGCATTCGTAACTGTCCCATTTCTAAAAGAACTACGCTTTAATAGACTTTTAACGAATGTTTAAAGAAGTAATGACTACATAGGATTTAAGATATTTCTCAAAGTAGAAACCAAATCGTTTTTCGGATTTCAGCAAATTTTTCAATAAAATAAAATCTTTGTTTTTTAAAACTTTCTTTAGTCAATAATGTCAGAAATTCTTGTGTTTGAATTATTAAACACTGTAGATTTTTTTAAGATCATTCATCATCATGAAAGTAGTATTTCTTAATAGAATAAAATATAATAAACAAGTTCAGAATCAGTTTTTTTTTTTTCATGTTAACTTGTAAGTTCATCAATCATCAATGATTGATTTCACTCAAAACTGATTCTTTTTAAAACTCTATATAAACTCCATATCACCAAAACGAGAGGTGATAAACAAAATCTAGTTGAAGTAGGTATAAGTTCTACTAAATCAATCATTAAACATAGACACCAAAATGCTATCTCTTGCATTTGCATTGTTTTTATTAGAAAAATAATTTTCAAATCTTATTAACTTATCTTTTTCATCTTCATATTATATTTAATTTTAAATTGCGACCCAGAGATGGGTCTTGACTCAAACATTCAGTCAGCGAAACTTTTTTTGTAGAGAAATGAATCAAACTTAGATGAAATTTCAGGGACTAGATAAGAGAAAATCGATGTTGAAAAACATGCGAAAAAAATTCGCCTTGTCTCCCGGTGAGACTTGAACCCACATCTTGCGCCTCTCCGGGGCCCATGTATTAACATTCTACTACAGGAGACCAACCTGGCGTATGAATATTATACTGGTTGAGTGTCGATGTCTATCGGAATGAAGGGAATAGTTCTCCCATGTGATCATAATCATTTTTCTTGGTCTATTTCTATTCCCATCATTTCATCTTACGGTAGTTGGAATCAAGTTTGGACATTTTTAAGCACGGCAAGATTTGCATTGCCTTCTCATATCCTGCATATCCAAATACGGCAAACGCATCAATTCTCATCATAACTGACAACCCGTGCAGGATATGAGAAGGCAATGCAAATCTTGCCGTGCTTAAAAATGTCCAAACTTGATTCCAACTACCGTAAGATGAAATGATGGGAATAGAAATAGACCAAGAAAAATGATTATGATCACATGGGAGAACTATTCCCTTCATTCCGATAGACATCGACACTCAACCAGTATAATATTCATACGCCAGGTTGGTCTCCTGTAGTAGAATGTTAATACATGGGCCCCGGAGAGGCGCAAGATGTGGGTTCAAGTCTCACCGGGAGACAAGGCGAATTTTTTTCGCATGTTTTTCAACATCGATTTTCTCTTATCTAGTCCCTGAAATTTCATCTAAGTTGGATTCATTTCTCTACAAAAAAAAATTATATTTAATTTTATAAAGAGTTAATCACCGTTATTTTGTTTGTTAATTTTATTTATCGACCTTATCCATGAAAATTAAAACAACATAACTGAGAACATTTCAACATTATGAAAATCCTTGTCAAATAGAAAGTTAGAAATGTATGGATATTGAAAATGAGAAAGTAGAATTTTATAAGAAGCATTTTAATCACATGTCATCAATTCATTCCTCATTTTTTTTTTTTTTTGTTTCGATTATAGTCGTTTTACCATCTTTATGGCATTCGCGACTTTATCAACGTTACAGTTAGCGGATCGTTATTGAAAAACTTATCCGGTACAACTGTGTTCGATGTTTGCTCTTGGGCTCGAATTCATTCCTCATGGATAAAAAAAAAATGAATAAATAAATAAATAAAAGGGATCAGTTTCGTGTTTGATCATTCAAGAACTCTTCCATTTCCCGAATTGTACTTTGTCAGTGATGATTAATTGTTGTTGTATTTTAAATACATAAAGTTATAAATTTGATAACTTGATCGAATTAATTATTTCCGTTTTTAAATTAATCATCTACTAATTTCGAATAAATTCTCTGAAGTTCAAAATGGATATAATTTCCTCGTCGATAATTCACATTTCAAATTGTGATTGAATAGTATTTCAAATGGATGACATTACAGAGGAATTTTTCAACCGAAACTAAAATTGAAATTGGAGAAAAGAAATGTAAATTAATATGGTTGATAATTTACATTATTATCAATCAAATATTCTGACCTGATTTGATTTTTTGTAAGAATTCGAGTTTAATTTCTGGTGTTATATTTGATCTATTCTTCTTCTGTGCACTGATTGTTATGCCCGAAGCTTCAAATTCTGGCTTTATTCCAATTTTTCATTCGCATTCCGTTTTTGATGTTTTGAAAATACTTGCTTGAATTTTGTTTTGTTCACAATAAGTATCAACATTTCGAATGAATTATTAATGACTAACCGGAAATAAAATTGATTTGAAATTTTGATTCGTATCAGTATCTTTTTTCGAGTTTGTGTGATGATTATGGGTTTCAATATGGTTTAAGAAATCAATTTGCTTATTACTGTCCTTTTTTTGGTATTTTATAATTTCTAACAAAATTTGAAATTCGAAATCCCTCACCCATGGACGTGTCCATTGCACGGGTCTGGTGTGCAGCAAATATTAAAGTCTCATTTGAAACTGCACACAAACCCCCCTCCCCCCATCCCCCCACTCGCACTCCCGAAATGAACGTTTTTTTCGCAATATATTTACGTTATTGACTGATTTTTGAAAATTTGGAAAATCACCCCCCCCCCCCCCCCAAGAGCCAGCTCTAGGACCGCCCCTGATAAGCATTTGAACTTGCATAACAGAAAGTGCTGAAGAAATCTATGCTATAAAGATTAGGCTTAAAAATAATCTAACATGAGGAGTTGTTTTCACTCCTTTAATTTAAACCTTTGTTCAAATGGTTGATTTAATATTTATGTTAAGAGGTTTGTCAAAACTTCAATAAATCTAAGGTTTTTCAAACCACACAGTTCGAAACTTTGAACTGCTTTCACTAGCTTTGATCAAAACACCAATTGTATTTCCTAAATTTGAATGAAACCCTCAAACAAAAATACAGCCCACAAAAACATCAACCAAATTCCATTCAGTTATGTGTGGAATGCTTCGTAAATGGAACTAAATCAAGCAGGTTCCTTGGAGGCCATTTTCGTAGGCTTCGTAATCAACTCGATTAGTTATGATTGAAACAACAGTCCCGCATTTGATCCGATCCGAAAGTCAATGGTTTCAAGGCACGGCCAGCCCTACCTACTCGCGTTGTCCCCATTGCGTTGATTAAAATTTTTGCTCATTTCTATGCGTAAATCACAAATCACACCCTACGCGGCTTGAAGGAACTGGGATTGGCGCGCGCAATTAAATCATTAGAGTTGATGTCGATTGAACTTTTTTCATGCGCATGAGCCAAATTACACGTGACTTTCATAAAGCAACGACTTAACGGAATCATTCGGAGGGCTCCATCAAAAGCGACAAAAATGCATCCCCAATTGGACACAAACCACTAAAGACAGAAAGAGAGAAAGAGAACAGGTGGGTTCCAAACCTTCAGCCAGTACACAAGCCAAAACTAGCTGAGGTGGCATAAATTGTCGAACAAGGAGACACTCCTCGAAGGCGCTGCTGCGCGAAAACGTGCTCAGGCTCTGACTCAGCTCAAAACCTAGTCGAAACCCCTCCATTGAGAAGACGGCCCACGCGAAAGCCAAACAGCATCCCTCAACTGAGCTGAGCTAAAGCCAAGATAGGAGGAAACCTGTTCACCGGATGATGGACTTCTATCAATCGATCGTTCAACGTTAGCGCAGGTTGAGACATTCCATCAACCGTCGTCAATTGGCCGCGATTGTGGTACCCCCGGAGTCAATGTGAGATAATAAGACCCTTCCTTTTCCTATCTCTTCCTCACAATTTTTCAGCATCTCCCAATGTCTGTGTCTGTAGGCCTCAGCCTCAAAAGGTTTCGGGTACGCAAATTGTTGACACGAATTTCAACGAGGCAGCGCCGCCGATGATGCTATCTGCCAGTCAATTTCGATTGATGGTTATTAGCTTCATTTTTCATGCAAGGTGTGTGAAAAATTTAGGCTCAATCTACTTGATGCAAAATAAGACGAACTGCTTTTTTAAATGCAAATAGGTTATGATTGTTTATTATTATTGCGAAAGTAACTTTGTTAAAAATGTTTAGAATAACGAAAATCTTAAATCTTTTAGACGACAAAAAGGGTACAAGGCTATAATCGGAAGAAACTTTTGACTAGTGTGATAAAATAGTCCGCATTTTATTCCTTTATTTTCCTATAGCAATAAAACGATACAGACAGTTCCAGTTTAAGTGCCTCAACATGTTATGAAAAAATAAAGTTTATAACTTCTCATATTCCTTGCTAAAATTTCTTGACATTAAATTTGGTCTTAGTCTTTGATTTACTTACGAATCTATTAATGGAAATGAATAAGCTATAAATTCTTTTAAAACGTTCCTCAGTTATTACGTTTTATGTAAATTACATCGACGAATTCGCAGAAGAAAACTTCAAAGAAGCGATGGCCTTACATAAGAACATTAAATGAAATTAGTTTGTAGATAATTCACACAAAGCAAGACAATTAGTTTATGGTAAGGAAAAAAATCGTTTTTATAATTTTCGCTACTGAAGTAAAATTTGGCTGAGGTCAGTTTAGTTGAAATTTTCCAAAAAAATTAACCATTTTCTACAGAATGTTCTAAAATGTATCAAGCTCTTTTCCTCTTTTGAATAAGCAGAGCTTGATTTGTATCAAACTATCTCCCTCTTTTCAATAACTAAATTACTTCGTTTTGCATCATCATAAAACACTGTAACACTAATTAAGATGTTTTAAAATTCTATGTTAGGAATTTTTAGGGGTAAATCACCAAATTCCGGGAAAAAAATCGTTGGGACCCCATTCTTTTCAAACATGTTAAACAGCCTATATTTTTTTCCAAGTACATAATGATATCACTAGGCTAAAACAGGTGAAAAATACGCCGATAATTAAAAAAAAATTGAAAACAATCGATAACAATGTATTTATTTTTGATCAATTTGACGATGCTTATGGAGTTGTAGTTAATAGTCAAGTATATAAAAATTTCTTTGAAAAGAGGGGCTTTGAACATACCAGTTTTACGGATAATATTGATTTTTTATGCAACGATACTTCAAGAGAAAAAGTGCGTTTATATTATGTTGCAAAAATTATTTCTAGATAAGTCTTCCAATTAGCGATAACATAAGCCGAAATATGCCTTTAAAACGCTCGTCGCCACGTCACCCATATTTGGCAGACGAGTGTATTTCCTAGGGGGCCCCGTCACATCAAAAAGCAGGTGACGCTCTCTTACTGGAGTTTACCGCTCAGCTTCGCCACACGTTTCAAATATGGGAGTTCTCCCTCATTGCTTTCTCTCTCTGAAAATTTCTTTGGGCCCGGCTAGCAAAACTACCAAAATGAGCGTGGCGACGAACGTGTTAATATGTCAGTTATCATAGCACTTCCATGGCATCCTGGAAGTTAACAACTTCACTCATTCCAAACTTTCAAACTATCTGTGCACTCTCATTTCCCCGATCATGGCATTAAAACGCTTAAAAATTTGACCTCCCTCGCATTTGACCGAAACATAATGTTGTTCCTGATTTATGAATCGTAACAACATCAGCTAAATTTACCAAAAAACCGAAGCAAATAGATCATAAAGGTCACTCACTACTAGAGTGTTCATTTCCCGGCCATTTTAGCGTTACCGGGAATCGGGAAATCTGAAGATCCTTTTCCCGGGAATTCCCGGGATCCCGGGAAAAATTGAAAATAAAGATTTTAACATGAAGATCTTAATCCTTCACTGCGTGTGAATTCTTAGCAATATAGTATTGTTAAATTAAAGGTAGTACCTAGTATTGCAAAATATTTCAAACTTTTTTAATGCGTCAAAAATTCAATAAGCAAACCCAGACCCAAAAACAAAGTACTTTAACAGAAAAACTGATCTGATTCTAGCTTCAAAAATTTGAAATAATTGAGAAAGATATCTCACTTTCGATAGAAGTTAATTAGCTACACTGTAATCCATCGAACATCGTAAATTTTCAGATAACTATCCATTTGTTTAACAATATGTCATTTCTATGCTGATGAGTTTGCTACTGTAGCGTTTCATTATTGGTTTTATAGATTCTTTGGCGTTTTTCACTATTACACTAAGTTTTTGATAGAAAAAAACATGTTTTTATCAAATTCCTTGTGTTAACCAGATTTAAGAAAAAAAATTTGAGACTAAGCCATCAAAATTATCCAACAAACGAAATCTAGTATCCAGTCAGTTAATCAGTGGTAGAACTATCATTTTCCTTGCCCAATATGACTCATTTTTGGAATTTAGATCGTGTAAATTTGTAGTAATTTAGAACATTTTACTGTGTTCGGGAATTCCCGGGATTTTTTAAGCGATTCCCGGGATTCGGGAATTCCCGAATTTTTCTAATTCCCGGGAATTCCCGACCGGGAAATCCCGGGTAGGACACTCTACTCACTACCAGCTGATTTCGATAGAATTCTAAAATTGTTTTCTTCCACGCACATGCATTTCCAGTAAAAACAGATAAAATTCATACATCTTCTAAGTTCTGGAAATTGATAAGTTACATTGACTGACTAGGATAAGCAATACTCAGTTTGTGTTTTATGGAAGAAATTCCTTGTTTGTTCTTCGGCTATAAATGTTGAAATATCTATACGATTGCCTTTATCGCTTCTCATACGTCTTGGAATTGACATTTAAAGGCGTTACGTTCCATTTTCAGAACACGCTCGATTTTATTTAACCATTTATGGTTATAGAATAACCATTTTATGGTTTTTGCTGAAAAACTATCAGTATGGTTATTTTTTAAGAATTTTTCGATGAAGGATTTTAACCATTTTGGTAGTTCTCGAATGAAAACCACAAAATGAATGAAAAATTTGGAAATAAATCACCGCCATTTTGAAAGTGATTGGTTCTGCACGACGACGAACATCCTCTGGTCTAGAAAGGTAAGTTTTTAATAATATTTGCAATTCGGAATTGATGAATCTGAAGTATTTTTTTTCTCTCCTATTAAATAATAGGATGCCGAAATTTGAGGATCCTTATATTATCGGAAGCAGTACCTCCGACCTGGTGCGGAAAACTACAAGGAATTGTTCCAGTGTTATAATTTTTGGTCCGGTCATTTTCCGTACCATCTGGAGGGAGCTGAAGTGGGTAGGAATGATGGGAAAACATTACCCGGATGTGGAGGAAATGGTAGATTCGGTAGGACGATAGGATATTCTTCTTCTCCTGCAACACGAACCTCCCAGCTCGAAATACTTGGAAAAACTACAGCAGCAAACTAAGAACTACACCAGAATAATGCAAACCCATCCCTGAGCAGATTTAAAAAAAAAGGCTAGCCTCGCTTGGAACCAGGAACAACAAGAACCTGTAAGTTATAACTTGAATTTTTTTCTTAAATTTATCAAATAATTTGATTTTATTTACCATCTCATTCCTCTCATTATTAGAAACTTCATCCAGTGAGATGAAAACAGATTTGTGGAGTTGGTGCCGGTCGTCCCCCGCTAGACACTCAATAGAATACTACCGATGAAATTATTCTACATGAACCACTTCATAGGATTCGTTATTATGTTTGATTTCGGGAGCGGCCGTCAAGAAATTGTGTCATCGATGTCTAGCAATACTCAGGATCCCGGTAATATGCAAAGAACTCAGACTCTACTCAGGAAAAAACGGCTGAACCACAGTTAAACACTCTGGAACTGGTTTGTTGTGCCCACAACTATCTTACACCATGCTTTAAGACGCGGACTGACCAAACCCAACCAAACCGACATTAAAATTGGAACCACTATACTCGATTTGATATAGGTTTTAGAGAAAAATTAAATTTCAAAAACGTACATATTCAATTTACTGTCTGTCCCCGTGACAATTTTGTAAAAATACAAAACCTTAGATACTTTAAATTAATGATTTTCATTCTCAGCAGATGTCAACCAATTTAGCTTCCTCCACCAAAATTTTAATTTGGGAAATAATTAACCATTTTTCAACTTCTCTCCTCTTTTTTGTAATGTTTAAAAAATAACCTTATTTCAACTTCTCCCTGAAAACTCATATAATGGGTTCTCAAAGAGAAGTCATAAAAAGACATAACGCGGGAAAAGGTCGAATATGGTTATTTTTCATCCATAAATGGTTATTTCAGAATGAGCGTGTATAAGCGTAGCGCTACACTGAGTAGTATTCAACTGTACTTAATCGATTTGATACAACAAATTCCATAGAAGCAATTGAAAGTTCTTGAGTATTTGGAAGCACTTTTCCCGACCGTTACGCTAAGGAACGCCTTGAAAATGGAATGAAAATTTTTGGTCAATGGTATCAAATCTGATAAGTTTTCACTACACTGGCATTTAAATCAAAACTTCAATCTCTTACTCTTCAGAGCATCTTAATTTAACACTACATGACTCAATTTCGCTTTTTATAATCTTTTTTTCCGGAGAATTATGGTTTTTTTCACAGCCAATCACACAAAACACCTATTTTAAGCAGCGTTGCCAATCCCTTATTTTATATTTTCAATCGTCTTTGTATCAAAACTATTATTCCAACCGTCATCCACGTCATCAACAGATCATCCAAAGAATATAATCTTTAATCAAATGCGTAGTTTAAATCGTTCACCAGAAGATCAATTTTTAACAAACTGTGAATCTTTTTTTTTTTCAATAAGATAAAAGACATTATTTTTTAACCGTTATAAAATTAGGTAGATGAAAGTTCTCGATGAAGATGTCTTGTACATTTTTGATAAGTCTCTATGTTGTTTTTGAGTTCAATAAAAAAATATATCAAAATCTTTGAAATACTTAATATCACCGGAAGAGGTGAGAAAATCTCATCAATATGAGTTTTGAGTGAAAGAGCTCAACTAGTAATTTAACGAGTAGAAGTGGAACTTTTCTGTCCGAGACCATCTTGAAATCTAAGATGGCGGCATTCGTTTAATTTGAAGTTGCTGTAAATTACTGCAAATCGCATGAAACCCCCGTAAAATAGGGTGAAAGGGAATCCTCGATGGCGGCTTCCACTAAGGTTTAAAATGATGTAAATTAATGAAAATCAAATGAAACTTCCACAGTATTGATATTGGGTGAAACGGCTGTACACGGCTGCCATGTTGAATGTTTCGTTTTGATTTATCATGATGGGTCTTGTTTTATTCCATTTATTTTAGTTAGGTTTTTTTGCAATTAATTTCTCAACTATTTTCATGTTTTACATTTTTTTGAATAGTGTATTTTATTTTAATAAGATTTTCGACAATATACAGCATTTTAAAGATCAACAGAAGTCACCATGTTGGGTGACGTTAGATAGCTTATTTTTACTTCTACTCGTTTAGCCTTTTCACCATATACCCATATGGTGGCTGTTTAATGTGATTTTTTGTCATTTGCAGCATTTAAAGTTCAACAAAAGCCACCATCTTGGATTTCCAAATGGCATCGGACAACGAAATTCGACTTCAACTCATGGCGTTTTCTACGGTTCATTCACAACTAATCCCTGTTCATTTAAAAAGTCTGTCCTGATTTACTGTACTAATGACAACAACTCAGAATTGAGGAACTCATCCTAAGAGTGTAGTTGGTGAGCTTGCGAGAGAAACGTCAAATTTTAGCTATTTATATAGCTTTCACAAAACCATAATAAAACTAATTATCCATTTATCTGACCATGATCAAACCATTAAGCATTGAATTGACTAACGCCATGTTGGTTGCGAAATTAAAGGGAACAAACTGACGCCGTTGATAGATTCACAGTGTTAAGTATTTGAAATTTTTTTTCAGGCCTATTTTCGATCAATTTCAGCAGGAAAGCTTAGTTGATCAAAATTCATCTAATTATAAAAATTGGGCATGATGACGTTCCTAGAATAGGCCAGATTTTAGTTTCATCAAAGATCTGGTGATACATGCGCTTTTTGAAGTAGGGGTCTTTCTGGTTTTTAAAAATGTCTTCAATGACTTCAGACGGCTTGTGGCTTCTAGGGCGTATATCCCCAAGAAGTTGTGTTCCTTTAAAATCTGGGACAAAACATATCGAAACAGTTGCCAAGCAATTTGAAATTGCTTATTTGAAATCGAATTAGAGCAAGATATCTTTAAAATAGTTGTTAACTACAAAATAGTTGCTAAATACTTCCCAGAAAACATAAAATCGCATAAGAAATGATAGCTCAAATCATTAACAATGTTAATGCGAATCGCAATTCCTACATAATAAGTAAACAAACGTACAAATGGTTACTTAAAGTCGGTTTAAATTGCATTTGAATCAAAGTCCGCAATGTTTGCAAATTTGCTCTCCTGCGCGGAATTCAAGTGAGAAAAAAAAACCTTGTTGTTCTCTCTGCGATAAGCAGTACAACCAAATTACCAAAAATCAGATGACTCATTTGAAAAATTTTCCAATGAGAGAAGCTGCAAATATTAGCGTTGGCAACGAATTGTATGCATTGCGAGCAAAACTTGCGCTCTCTCACATACTTTTGGGATGTACAAATAAGGTGTTGAATATCGTCCAATTGGTATAATTTTCATCGCTTTAGCCAGGTTCGGGAAGTTTTAAACAATATCTGGACATTCCGGCCAGATTTGACTTATCTCGAATCTTTATTGGATTTATGGGCTAGCCTGGATATATCAAGGAAATCTGGAATGAACGATAATCAAAGAACACTCAGCACTATTCGGTGAGCCAAATATTCAGCTGAACGGTTTTTAGGCGGTATTCTGCCCCGAATATTCGACCAACCGAATATTCAGTACATCTCTAATTAGAAGGATTAAGGCACTGGCCGCTAATCAAAAACAATTTTTTTTAATAGTAAAGAAGCCAAGGCAAAAACAATTCAATCAAATAGATACTTGAACGACAATCTCAGGTAACATGGAAGGTTATGCAAAATTTAAGCATATATCTATTAAAAAATATGACGCACTCTTTAGAAATTAGAGATAAGGCTCTGAATTCACATCAGTCTATTTAATATCACTCTATCAATCTAATATTAACCTAAGTTTTTATGATTTTATTAGGAAATTAATACCAAAATATTTTGATTTTAAATTTTGTTCAACAATATGTAATCAAATTCAAATCAAAGGCTCAACTCAGAAATTTCCTTAAACTAATCGAACGGCCTTCCAGATACGATTTCAGTTCCTGCCGCCGAGCGCCGCCAGGCGATTTCGCTAATCGCTAATCCAATTCCTGCCCATCGAGAAAGCCAGATTCGATGGAATGTCTGCAGTCCGTCGTCGTGGCCTGGAGCTACAAATCTGGTTCTTTGCTATTTGCTCCAGAGGCTTTTCGCTTGATTATCTGTTGTTGTTTCATCAAATAAACAGACCCGGTTCAACCTAGAGTTGGGCCACGCAAATTGCATACTAAATAATCCCAACACAGTGCGATTTTGGTTCAACATTTTTGATGGCCATGTTGTTTCAACAAAACGCGGTTCCAGAAATGGCACACATGTTTGTGGCTAAGTTTTGTGGGGAAAATTCCGTCCATTTTCGAAATCTGTGGCACGAAACTGTGAATTACAAAATGAAACTTGTCCGATTTGTAGCTAAATATGAGAATGGGGCTCGAATTAAAGCTACACAGCCAAACTTGTTCTCAACTTTCTTGCCGCAGCTGGGAATAGCAATGAGAATTATGTCATTTGAACAGTCTGGAGAAGGGAAGTAACAAGAATGGAAAAAAGACGGGACACGGCATTTGACACTTGCTTCAGGTTGCCATCAGGTTGTCACACATTTTCTCGACGAGTTCCAGAAAGGGACAACAGGTTCCGAAGAAATCCCAATCGGGGGCAGTTTGGAATTCGAAAGAAGTAGGTTGAATGAGGAGGCGGAATGATTTGCGATTATAGGGGAAATGTTCCGTTTGATGACCATCATGATGATGGCAATGATGACGATTGGGGCCACTTTGGACTACGAGGGGGTTTGCCAGCTAACGATTCTACTAATCTACGGATCATTCCCCGATGGGGTGTCCACTTTTAGCGGCCATACGCTAAACGAAGGTGTTGAATGTCGTTGGAGTGACTTCAATGTCAATGAGACGACAAACTCACTCAGTGACAGAAATGTTTGAAATTTAAGTGCATAAAAAAATTCAAAACGAAATCAAAATGGTGAATGAGGAATCATAAAACCCTAAAAATGGATTTTGAAAATAAAAATCTACTTAACTATGTTTGAAGCATGAAAACAAAATCTAGCAAATAACATAACACGTTGGTTAATAATTTTAAAGCTTTAATTTTTTTCCTAGATTTTTTTAAGTGTTTTAAGTTTTGTACATTCGAATCAGATGTATTTAAACTTCAAAAGATTGTTCAACGAACGAAATTCTTTCAATCTTATTGAAAATTTATATTTTGCATTTCAACAAATCAAAAATATTTGAATGAAATTATGTTATTTTTTTCTAAAATATTTATTATTCAACCGTCAAAAATGACAAAATTTAAAAAGCATACAAAACTTCAAAAATTGAAAAAATGACAAAAACCGACCAAAATGACAAAAATTGTCAAATACTGAAAAAATTTAACAAAAATATACAAAAACTGACAAAAATTGACAAAAATAAACAAAAATTGACAAAAATTGATAAAAATATACAAAAAATGACAAAAACTGACAAAAATTGAAAAAAAATGACAAAAAATGACAAATATTGACAAAAATTGACACAAATTGACAAAAAATGACAAAAATCGACAAAAAACTGACAAAAATTGACAAAAACTGACAAAAATTGACAAAAATTCACGAAAAGTGACAAAAATAGAAAAAAAAAACAAAAAATGACAAAATTGACGAAATTGACAAAAATTGACAAAAATTGACAAAAATTGACAAAATTTGACAAAAATTGACAATAATTGACAAAAATTGACAAAAATTGACAAAAATTGACAAAAATTGACAAAAATTGACAAAAATTGACAAAAATTGACAAAAATTGACAAAAATTGACAAAAATTGACAAAAATTGACAAAAATGGACAAAAATGGACAAAAATGGACAAAAATTGACAAAAATTGACAAAAATTGACAAAAATTGACAAAAACTGACAAAAATTGACAAAAATTGACAAAAATTGACAAAAATTGACAAAAATTGACAAAAATTGACAAAAATTGACAAAAATTGACAAAAATTGACAAAAATTGACAAAAATTGACAAAAATTGACAAAAATTGACAAAAATTGACAAAAATTGACAAAAATAAATAAAAATTGACAAAAATTGACAAAAATTGACAAAAATTGACAAAAATTGACAAAAATTGACAAAAATTGACAAAAATTGACAAAAATTGACAAAAATTGACAAAAATAGACAAAAATTGACAAAAATTGACAAAAATTGACAAAAATTGACAAAAATTGACAAAAATTGACAAAAATTGACAAAAATTGACAAAAATTGACAAAAATTGACAAAAATTGACAAAAATTGACGAAAATTGACGATAATTGACAAAATTGACAAAAATTGACAAAAATTGACAAAAATAGACAAAAATTGACAAAAATTGAAAAAAATTGACAAAAATTGACAAAAATTGACAAAAATTGACAAAAATTGACAAAAATTGACAAAAATTGACAAAAATTGACAAAAATTGACAAAAATTGACAAAAATTGACAAAAATTGACAAAAATTGACAAAAATTGACAAAAATTGACAAAAATTGACAAAAATTTAGAAAAAATGACAAAAATCGACAAAATTTGACAAAAATTGACAAAAATTGACAAAAATTGACAAAACTGACAAAAATGACAAAAAATGACAAATATTGACAAAAATTGACAAAAAATGACAAAAATTGACAAAAATTGACAAAAATTGACAAAAATTGACAAAAATTGAAAAAAATTGAAAAAAATTGACAAAAACGACAAAAATGACAAAAATGACAAAAATGACAAAAATGACAAAAATGACAAAAATGACAAAAATGACAAAAATGACAAAAATGACAAAAATGACAAAAATGACAAAAATGACAAAAATGACAAAAATGACAAAAATGACAAAAATGACAAAAATGACAAAAATGACAAAAATGACAAAAATGACAAAAATGACAAAAATGACAAAAATGACAAAAATGACAAAATTGACAAAAATGACAAAAATGACAAAAATGACAAAAATGACAAAAATGACAAAAATGACAAAAATGACAAAAATGACAAAAATGACAAAAATGACAAAAATGACAAAAATGACAAAAATGACAAAAATGACAAAAATGACAAAAATGACAAAAATGACAAAAATGACAAAAATGACAAAAATGACAAAAATGACAAAAATGACAAAAATGACAAAAATGACAAAAATGACAAAAATGACAAAAATGACAAAAATGACAAAAATGACAAAAATGACAAAAATGACAAAAATGACAAAAATGACAAAAATGACAAAAATGACAAAAATGACAAAAATGACAAAAATGACAAAAATGACAAAAATGACAAAAATGACAAAAATGACAAAAATGACAAAAATGACAAAAATGACAAAAATGACAAAAATGACAAAAATGACAAAAATGACAAAAATGACAAAAATGACAAAAATGACAAAAATGACAAAAATGACAAAAATGACAAAAATGACAAAAATGACAAAAATGACAAAAATGACAAAAATGACAAAAATGACAAAAATGACAAAAATGACAAAAATGACAAAAATGACAAAAATGACAAAAATGACAAAAATGACAAAAATGACAAAAATGACAAAAATGACAAAAATGACAAAAATGACAAAAATGACAAAAATGACAAAAATGACAAAAATGACAAAAATGACAAAAATGACAAAAATGACAAAAATGACAAAAATGACAAAAATGACAAAAATGACAAAAATGACAAAAATGACAAAAATGACAAAAATGACAAAAATGACAAAAATGACAAAAATGACAAAAATTGACAAAAATGACAAAAATGACAAAAATGACAAAAATGACAAAAATGACAAAAATGACAAAAATGACAAAAATGACAAAAATGACAAAAATGACAAAAATGACAAAAATCACAAAAATGACAAAAATTAAAATATTGTCAATTTTATCAATTTTGTCAATTTTTTCAATTTTGTCGATTTTGTCAATTTTGATGATTTTGACAATTTGTTCAATTTTTAAATTTTGACAATTTTGTCAATATTGTCAATTTTGTCAATTTTGTCAATTTTGTCAATTTTGTCAATTTTGTCAATTTTGTCAATTTTGTCAATTTTGTCAATTTTGTCAATTTTGTCATTTTTGTCGATTTTGTCAATTTTATAAATATTGTCAATTTTGTCAATTTTTTCAATTTTCAAAATTTATTCAATTTTTCAATTTTGACAATTTTGGCAATTTTATGCAATTTTGTCATTTTTTGTTAATTTTGTCAATTTTATAAATTTTGTCAGTTTTGTAAATTTTGTCAATGTTCATCAAATTGGTACGAAATACGTGATATATGAAAATAAATTACAAAATGGATCAATTTTCCAAATTTCACTAATTTGATAGTCTTGACAAATTTGACTAATTTAACAAATTTGACAAACTCGACCAATTTAGAAAAAAAAAGCAAATTGCAAGAAGACAAAAATTGACGTAAATGAAATAAAGACAAAATATAAAATCAATAGTAAATTCGCCATTGTCAATTTTGTCAATTTTGTCAATTTTGTCAATTTTGTCAATTTTGTCAATTTTGTCAATTTTGTCAATTTTGTCAATTTTGTCAATTTTGTCAATTTTGTCAATTTTGTCAATTTTGTCAATTTTGTTAATTTTGTCAATTTTGTCAATTTTGTCAATTTTGTCAATTTTGTCAATTTTGTCAATTTTGTCAATTTTGTCAATTTGGTCAATTTTGTCAATTTTGTCAATTTTGTCAATTTTGTCAATTTTGTCAATTTTGTCAATTTTGTCAATTTTGTCAATTTTGTCAATTTTGTCAATTTTGTCAATTTTGTCAATTTTGTCAATTTTGTCAATTTTGTCAATTTTGTCAATTTTGTCAATTTTGTCAATTTTGTCAATTTTGTAAATTTTGTCAATTTTGTCAATTTTGTCAATTTTGTCAATTTTGTCAATTTTGTCAATTTTGTCAATTTTGTCAATTTTGTCAATTTTGTCAATTTTGTCAATTTTGTCAATTTTGTCAATTTTGTCAATTTTGTCAATTTTGTCAATTTTGTCAATTTTGTCAATTTTGTCAATTTTGTCAATTTTGTCAATTTTGTCAATTTTGTCAATTTTTTCAATTTTGTCAATTTTGTCGATTTGATGAGTTTTTTTCAATTTTGTCTTTTTTGTTAATTTTGTCATTTTTGTAAATATATTTTAAATTTCGTTAATTTTGTCATTTTTGTCATTTTCTTTAAGTCTCTTTTAAAAAATGTAAATATTGTGATATCTGTCAATTTTGTCCAATTTTTATATTTTTTTAATATTTCAAGGTTTGTAATCATTGGGTTTTTTTGTCAATGTCCTTATTGTTAGAAATTTTGTGAAATTGGTGAATTTGATCTATATTATCATGCATATTTCAAAAGTGAATGACTCTAAAAAATGGAAAAATTTTTAAAATTGTTCCTGTTTTCTACAATAACAGAATCTCAACAAATATAATTTAAATAATAATTAACAAAAGTGACAACAATGGAAGAATGGCAAAGATGGTGTTATGCAATAAAAAAAATTAGTCGAATGAAAAAAATGCGAATTAAGCGAAATCTAAAAATATATTACAAAATAGACCAAATTACAAAATTTGACAAATTGAACTTATTTGACAAAATTTTAAAAATTTGACAAAATTTTAAAAATTTGACAAAATTTTACAAAATTTTACAAAATTTTACAAAATTTTACAAAATTTTACAAAATTTTATAGAATTTCACAAAATTTGACAAAATTTTAAAAAAATTGACAAAGTTTTACAAAATTTGACAAAATCTAACAAGACAAAATTTGACAAGATTTGACAAAATTTGAAAAAATTTAACATAATTTGACAAAATTTGACAAAATTTGACAAAATTTGACAAAAATTGACAAAATTTGACAAAATTTGACAAAATTTGACAAAATTTGACAAAATTTGACAAAATTTGACAAAATTTGACAAAATTTGACAAAATTTGAAAAAAAATTGACAAAATTTGACAAAACTGAACAAAATTTGACAAAATTTGATAAAACTTGACAGAACTTGACGAATTTGACAAAATTTGACAAAATTTAACATAATTTGACAAAGTTTTATCAAATTTGACAAAATTTGACAAATTTTGACAAAATTTGAAAAAAAATTGAATGAATTTGACAAACTTTGACAAAATTTGACAAACTTTGACAAAGATTTACAAAATTCGATTTTGTCAAATAAATCAATATTGGGAATTTCGAAAAAAAAAATTTTATTCATAGTTTTATTTATTGTTGATATTATTGTCCATTTTGTCACAAACTTGACAAATTTGACAATTTGACGAATTTGAAAAATTAGACAAATTTGACAAATTTGACAGATTACACAAATTTGACAGATTAGACAAATTTGACAAATTTTACAAATCTTACAAATTTAACAAATTTTACAAAATTGACAAATTTGACATTTTTGACAAATTTTTCAAATTTTACAAATTTCACAAATTTTACAAATTTCACAAATTTTACAAATTTTACAAATTTTACAAATTTTACAAATTTTACAAATTTTACAAATTTTACAAATTTTACAAATTTTACAAATTTTACAAATTTTTTAAATTTTACAAATTTAACAAATTTTACAAATTTTACAAATTATACAAATTTTACAAATATAACAAATTTTACAAATTCTACAAATTTACAAAAACAAATTGACAAAATGGCAAAAATTTACGTAAATAAAATAAAGACAAATTTTGCAAAATTAATCGTTATTCGACCGATGTTTTAATCTTTCGTTATTGGATTGTATTTTTCTCTAGCGATTGTTATTTTTTTGAATTTTTTTTTCAATTAACTGATTTTATTCACTTCCTCATTTTATACATACATATAGAGAAATAATTCCATAAAAATACAATCACATGAGTAAAGTATGATGCGATACTTTAGGCTTCAAAAATCGGTCGAATTTACTATTAATTTTTTAAATCATGTTATTTTTTTTTGTATTACAATCTGCTTTTACTCTAAATAGAATAATGTTGAAAAATTTCATAGAAACGAGATCATTGAGGATTTTCCAGAATTCTGCCATTCAAAAATCCACTTCTGATTGCAACATATTTGAAAATTAGGATTGTTTTAAAATTCTTTTAGCTAATAAATAATTTTGAATTTTTCTTTAAATTATCATGGATTTACTGCGTTTGCAATTCGTTAGTCATAATTTGATGACTCAGAATTTAGAAATTTTTCATTTTTTTAATTATTTTTTTCTTGTATGTAATAATCTACAGGTTGTAATAAAGGCAACAATCCACTGTCAAAAGTATTAAATCTCGTTTTATGTTATTGTGTTGGAGTGATAAATTCTATTTGTCCTATTGCTGAATATTGACTCTTAATTTGTCTGAATAACCAATTTAAGTTGGTTGAAAACAAATGATGTTTGTTTGAAATTATTGCATAAGTGAGTCAGTTACAAATTTAGCTCAGAAAAAAAATAGTCAGATGAGATTTAAACCTCCAATAGTTTTTAACTGAGTCTTGAACATTATCACTTAATCTGAAAAAGTCACATTTCGCTTTATCATTATTTGAAAACAAATTTACTTGTCAGAAACATGATAGGGAAAACATGCTTTGAGTAAATCCGCAGACAGAATAATTAGAATAACAGAAAAAAAACCAATTTTCATCTAAACGTGAACTGATGTTAGAAAAAAAACAATTCCCAGAACATAAAAAAATTAGGAATCTTAACATATCACTAACCAAATATGAGAAGATCATTTTTCAACAAATTTAGTCAAAACAGTTTCAGTAACTCAAATATTCTTAATTTGAAGGATATTGTCCAGTTATTGTCCAGATAAAGAATGCGGAACTTTGATGTTTCCCGTCTAAGATTTCTTCGTGGTCCTTAACTTGTTAATTAACACTCATTTTTTACAACAGTGTGTGAAAATTCAAAATCCGTATTAGAATAAAAAAGGATAATTGTTATGTTGATTGTTTCTTCCTCTAATAACGCCTTTCAGCTGGAGTTTACGTTTCATAAGTTTCTTGTGTAGATTTTGTTTCTCTGTTTTGCAACTGCTAAAATTTTCATCTTCTATTCATGTGTAAATTATTTATATTTTCTAGTTTTTACTTTCAAAAATTTGAAAATTTACAAAATTCAGAACTCAAACTCAAGTACTGAATGAAAATAAAAATCTTAATTCAGTATCAAAAATATTTTTTTCATAATTTATCTCAATTCCAGCTATCAAAGTGAAGCAACCTTCTTCTGTCATTCATTAAAAAAAAAAGTCGAAAAAATTCTCCAAGAATGCCACAAATCAAATATTTCCCGCGGATTGTTGATTTTTGTCGTCACCCGCTGGTGGAGCCACTTAAGAGCTAAATACTCCAAACCATTTAGCCGCAGCAAGCCAGCCCAATCGTCGGTCGTCAGACTCGATCGAATCTGTGGAATGTGACTTACCACCATTCACTTTTGCTCGATGTTTTCGACGCGCCATTTAACCGCCTCTCTAGATGACAGCAATAGCAACAAACAACCAGAAGGAGGTAAAAAAAACATACTAAATCGACTAAACTCATACATACATTTCAGAACACCGGCATTAAGTAGTTCGGTTCGGTTGAGGAAGATTTGATCGAGTGGAAGTTGTTTTTGATTCTAGAACACGAACCTGACGAAAGATTCGTTCTAGCTGGAGTCTTGTGTGGAGTAACGACTAGCCTTTTAGTAGTATTTGGCCATGTGGTATTTAGTCACTCTGTCTAGGATTGGTCTCGTGATGTTTTTTTGCAGTTTATTTAAGGTGAGGGATGGTGAAATCTGGCTAGCGATCTTTTAATGCGGCACAGCGTTTTACCAGATCAGGAATTCCAGACTCAATGTCACTTTTCAGCCAGCTGAGACGATTTCGAGTTTAATGATCTAAAGAAACTGACTGCAAATTAAGAAGGAACTTTATATCCTGTCAGATTTTTAACATTAAAAGAAATATTTCTATTGAAACTTGAAGATAATTTGTTTATTATCATAATTAGGTTTTTAAATCTTAACATAAGATGCTGATAGTTGAAATCTTACAAAGAATAATTTGCTTTTTTGTTGCCTTCACTCTAATTTTTTTACTTGGAATGCGGAACTCACAGACCTTTATCCAACCTTGGTTTACAAACATATATTCCGATTGAAATCCAAGAATTTAAGGAAAAAAATTGAGATTTCAGTTTTAAAGTGAAAATTCAATATCAAAGTAGAAAACACATTCTGTAGTTAAGTTTGTTCGGAATGATTTCAGTAAGATTTAAATAACTGTTTTAATGTATGTATTAGAAAAAAAATCATTTTCAGTTTAAAAGTTTCCCATTTTATATGTAAAACTCTACGATTAAAATTAAAATTTCTATCTCAATTATCGTATTTGAGTTATATTATATCAAAAGATTGTTTTTTATAACTATTTCATTTAGAGTATAATGAATTGATTGAACTTTAATGGATTTTCATTACATGATCTAGGGAAGAACCCAATTTTCTCTATGAAATCCTTAGTAAAACTTTAAAAAGCTACAAATAAGTTCAAATTATTAATTTTACATGAATCCCTATCAGTTTTTTTAGTTTTGTCTACATTAAATGTTGTTTGAAGAATCTTTCCGAAGTTAGTACTATACAATCTTTTGAATAAATTATACGATAATGTGCTATAATTATGTCAGAACTTTGTATGCGCTAATCCATTTAACTTTCAATCGTGAAATGACATTTTGTCAGAAGATTATTATAAATAGCTTAAAAATAAAATCCAAAATGAAGGATGATAATTAATATTAGATGAATAATTTCTATAAAACAAGTAATTTTTTTTGTTTGGATTACAGTCGTTGTACCATCTTTATGGCATTTCAGACTTTATATCAACGAGCTGTAAAACAAGCCCTTAAAACTAGTGATTGTTTTGTGTAGGTTTATTACATTTTTTTTAACTTTGAAAGCCTTTCTCCTGAAAAAAAAATCCAGACAAAACCAGATCTCAAATTTCTATTGAACATGAACTTGTGGGGTTTTAAGTACTCAAAATTTTAATTTGAAATGCTGCTACCTTGTTATATTGATGCTATTGAAAAGGTTATTATATAAACGCATGAACAGGTTCGTTGTTTCCGTTTCATTTAAGTCTTTCGTTATTTCGGTGAATCAATTCGTATTTCAAACTTAAAAAATAAGTCCAAGCTAGACAAGATAATTATTTTGCCATAATTTTTCAGTTCCGCTTTGCGTTTTCGAGTTTAGCCATAACCATAACACTTGATGGGTAAGCTCAAAGATCCCAAACTGATCGTTTTTAGCTCTTTGATCGTGTAAGCTTTCCACACAGCTTGGCCGAAGGCCGGGAAAAGCTTTCTTCGTCATGCTTTGCGAGCAGCTTAAATGAAACTATTTTTGATTTACCAGCATACGCTTCACGTCAAAGCTTTCTGTGCTTTTTGGTATGATTTGCTCAAAGTTTAAAATCGGAAATCATACAGTGCACAGTGGTTCAGAACGGGAATTCAGCGAGACAAAATTATTAACGCAGAAACTATAAGATTTTCTATTAAACTATAAGATTTTGAAATTGTGTCTTCAGCAAAGAAGGGCGTGTCATTTGATCCATGATTCCGACACACAAATGATCTAATTGAAAGTATAGAGAAAAGTTGTCTTTTATAAAAATTCAGCCAATACCTTTTAATGCTATTTTGCTGAAGACATCGAATTCATATTCCGAACAGAAAGCGCGAAGTTTGCAATTTTAAAGAGTAAGAGCGTGTCTAAAAACAGTTTTTTAGCTCTAGCTCTATTAAATATATTAATACGTAAGCGGTGGTTTCAAAGCACTTTAAAAAAAAATAAATGCGTACCTTTTTGTCTGAGACAAAAAAGGCTATCTTGAAGCACAGGCATTTTTTCTATCAAAAAGATGTATTTTTTTCAAACAGCCATATTTCAGATTATGGCAAACAAAAAAAAACAATAACAAATACAGTGTTGTGTAATTCGGATTTCAATATATTATTTCTGGAATTATCCCAGTTGTTAATTTTCAATACAAAATGACACATTAGACTGACCCTTCAAAGGAGAGTCCTCTCATGGAAGTCCTCTCATGGAGTCCTCGTGGAATAATCGCATTTTAATGGTACAATTAAAAGCTAAATGCAATAAAAAAGTAAAATTAGTGTTTGTTACCGTTTTGGTAAATTTACACAAATTTTGGTAAATTAAATTTCAAAAATGTTAAGTTTTCTTGGAAATAAATTTCAACCAAGTTTATAACAGTGCAAACTTAAAGTGTTGCTTCTAGAGATGTACCGAATATTGACTTTTTCATTTATTCGGTCAAACGAATATTCGGCCCAATATTCTGTTAAGTTTTTAATCAAAATACAAGAACAATTATTTTATTTTTCTTCTATGTCTTCCATCTTAATGTCCCCCATGTTTTTAGACGTTCATTTTCAACCAGATGTATTATACATCAGATTTTCTCCAAGTTTAAAAATATCACCAATAGCTGACATCAGATGACTTTTCGCTTTTTGGGCCAATAAAACTGGGTTCCAGTGACAAAACATGTCGAAACAGGTATTCGGCAGACCGAATATTCGGTACATCTCTAGTTCTAGTTGCCCCAAATTAGATTTCAAATGCCAGTGGCTATAATACAGTGGATAGAGCTCGAATCTGCTTTGCTAATGATTATGAGATCGAAACTCTGTCATAACATAGTATTCTAGCCTGGAAACAACCAAACCACAGAAAGAATCTAACATTATCAAACGAAAAAATTCTACTTATATCCCGCACATTTGACACATACATAACATACGACAAAAGCAAATAAAATTGTGCGTGACCTGTCATTAGAAGGCAGCACTTTTATAAATATACCAATGGCCACCCAACATCAATAGCTTAAAAAACATCTAGTGAGAAAATCGACAATTTTGAAATGCAAATATTTCTAACGAGATTAAATCTATCGTTTCAAGTTGATTGTAGGTAAAAAATGTACTATGTATCTATCTTTTTTTGAGACCTTAAAAAAGCAAAAAAAATCGGCAGCTCTAAAATTTTGCCACATTACAGAAGAGACTCAACCCAACACACTTTTCAAGTGAAAATTCGATTCGGAGGGTCTAGAACAATTTTTTTTAAAGATTTTTGAACAAAATGCACAAGCAATCTTTTTTAAATTTTCACTTAAACATAACATTTTCAAGCTAAGATTTATTAAAATTTCTTCGTAAATAAATAAAAATTCCAAACATTTGATTAAATTGAGCTATCTGGCAACCTTATCATAGAAATTCAGGTCTGAATATTAAATTTTAAATTAAACCCATTTTGGAGGTTCTGGTTCCATAAAACCATAATCAAAATTGTATTTCTACGTATTTTCGTATTTCTCAGCATTCTTGATTTTCAGTTCGAATAATCATAAGAAATTAGGAATAAAATAAAATCCTGGTTCAAATTCAGGTTTGCATTTCATATCAAATTCGGTTTTTCGAAAATCATTCCCATTTCTTATATTCTGATCAAAGTTTTCCGAATATGAAAAAAGGAAGAATTTTGGTTTTATATTTAAATTCGAAGTTCTCAAATTTTATTCTTACACAAAAATCAAAAATTTAAAGCTTCTAAGTGGCGATCCAAAATTGAAAACTCATATTCAGATTCATCATATGAAACTCACATTGCAATTCAGACTCACAATGCAGATTAAATTTAAATAATTGAAGAAATGCATTAAGATTAAACCAGCGATACGAAATTTAAATAAAAGATTCAATGTTGGCTCTAAAACTTGGCTCTTAAAATTCTGATATGGAATTAAGATTCGGAAATCGTATTTTTTTGTACATTTCAGAAATGGTATAGAAATTCGGAAACAGATTAAAAGTTCAATTTTTGAATTCAAATTCACAATTCAGATGAATTTTAATCGGGAAAAGATTTAACTTGTGAATGAGTTTTTCAATCAACATAAAATTGTATAAGAGTTCAAGAGAACATGAACTTAAAAATTTGCTTGTCATCGGTGTTTTACCAGATTTAATTTTTTTTTCGGAGTTGTCTGTACACACAATTTAGCTAAAAATCACAGAAATAAGTAGAATTGAGTCAATTTTCTATGTTCTGTTTTATGCAAAATTTTCCAAATTATATTTTTAAAAAAATCATCCTCAGGTTTTTATTATGGAATTGATTCTTTATGAAAATTATTTCCTGTTAAAAAAACGAGTACCTGATCTTCACTTTAAAAAATTGCACAAAATTTGATATTTTCTCGGAGTATTGTTTAACATTATTAATTTTGAAGTATTTAAAGCTTAATTTCAAAACTAAAATCAAAATTTCAGTTCAAGATTGCATCAAGCAAATTTGATCCGAAAATTTTTATTTCTTACTGTTTTTTTTTTTGGAAAATTTTATTTATTTCCTTCGAAGGCTAGAATTCTGGAATCTACAAAAGAGTTTGGAAGATTGGGCTTGTTCGATTTGAGCATAGAATAAGTTTTTTTTTTAAATTGAAGGCTAGCCTATAAAGAACTTATTTTATGCTCAAATGAAATAACTTTGATCTACCAGACTCTTAAACAAATCCAAAAATTTAAATTTTCGATGAAAGCCACCCTTTAGGCTTAGACCACTTTTCTAAAGTTACGATTTAATACAAAAACTTTTAATGAGAACTTAAAAATGGAAAAAAAGTCTCAAATAAAATAATAATTATATAATAAGAACACATAAATGAATAATCATGTAGTAACAATATAATATGTTTTTTATTCGTATTTTGTTGGACAAACAATCATAGGAAAAATAAGTCACGAAACCCACTCCCCACCCTATGAGTCGGTTCTTCCTACGGCCCTGAGCGTACTGACATACTTTTAGAAATAGTCCTGGTTCTGAAAAGATAAAAAGCGCTTAAAATTTGAAAATCATATAGAAGAGAATGAAAAGGAATGCTATAAGGTTTTTCAAAGTTTAATAAACATATTGTGACAACTTCCAATGATCTATACCAGAACGTGCGAACGAGAGGGAGAGTAAGGGGTTCACCCTTTCCCCATGGAGATTTTTTCCAAGCATAGTTTACCGTCCAAAACAACTAAAACCTAAATTTTATTACTAACCACTTTGATAATTAAAAAACGTCAATGCAAACTTTTTGCTGAGTACACATAAAACTGAGTTGATTTGGGGTTATTTTTGAATTTCTCAAACTCTGTTGTCTTAAAAAGGTTGTTTTGGTTCAAAACTCATCCATGGTTTTTTGCAGAATTTTAAAATTCATTAACATGGGTAAATTTGAACTTTAAGGTTTGTATGGAAAAATTCAATATTTTGTACTGAAAAATCAACATCGTTTTGATTTCTTTTATGGAACCGAGCCTACGAATGGTTTTTGTGCCAATTTATAAATTCTCTTAGGGAAATTTTCTGCTGAACAACTTTGTCGAGGGCTATAACTTCATATCTAATAAGGCAAAACAGTTATAAGCTGTTTAACAGGGGTATGTCTTTTGGCATAAAAAAAAACAATAAATTCAATTGAGATCACTGCTGCTGCCTCGCAAGTTGACGCATGAAAGTGAGAAATGCAATACCTCACTAGGCAACTAACAATGATGAAAATTGCATTGATTGTTTTTCGGTGCCAAAAGACATGAATTTATTCAACACCTAATAACTTTTTTGTCCAATAAGATACGAATTTATGGTCTTGGATAAAGTTGTTCAGTGGAAAATTTCCTTTTAAAAATTTATAAATTGGCACAAAACCCCATTACCAAGCCCGGCTCCACAGAAGAAACAAAAATGATGTTGATTTTCAGTACAAAATATTCAATTGTCCCACACAAAAGTCAAAGGTCAAATTTACTCATGTAATTGTTACCCAAAAACTCTGCAGAAAGTCATGGTTGAGTTTTGAACCTAAACAAAGTTTCAAATACCCCATGGTTTTAGAAATTCAAAAATGACCTTAAATCGACTCAGTTTATTATAAATATTCATCAAGAAACAATCTATAGCGTCTTCTAATTCTTCTAAATGCTCAATTCCTTATTCACAAGAGTTTTGATAAACTAAACATGGCCACAAAATTCACATTTCGAAATGCAAATAACTTTAAAACTAATTTTCATTTAATTTCTTTAATTAAAATATGCAATTGGTTTTTTTTCTATCAGCTTTAGTTTTTTTTTAAATATAGTTTAAAAATATTTAAAAATCATTGAAAAAAATTTGGAACTTTCTTGACAAAACTTTAAAACATTACAAAAAAAAATTAAATGTAGGTAGATATTTATTAAATTATCATTTTTTTCGAAGACTGCTTGTTATTATGACTTTTGCGAAAAAAGTTAGACAAGTTTTCATTTTGATTACTTACCCTCTGTTAAATGAGGGAATTTCAATGAATTTTTGAAGAAGATTCAACCAAAATTAAATTTTCGATATTTTTAAAAGTCACAATCAAATCTTAAAAACTGCATTTTTTCAACTTTCTTTCTGTTATGTCAGCAATACTTGTAATGAAACTTTCCGAATTTTTAAAAACTGTAGAAATTATCTTTTTAGATTATTAATCATCATCATTATCGAAATATATTTCCTTTATCAAATATGAGGCCCCTGGAGCCAAAGGGGTATAAGTGAAAAAATGGCATAATTATGTGATGTTCTTCAGTGAAATGGTAAAACAATGATGCCAACACAGAATAGACATAATATACCATTAAAACCATTAGTTTTTTTTTTTTTTTTTCAAAATACACATAAAAGGGAGATTTTGGAGGTGAATGGCTACTCAATGGTATCTCATAAGAAAGCTAGCAATTACAACTAACCTTGTGGTTGAATTTGCTTATCGTCTTACGCACATCTTTGGTAATTTCGGACCCATAAATCAACGCAGGCTTTCACTAATTTGACCTGTCTGGACATTTAAAAAATCACGAATCTCGATTCATTCGATGTAAAACTACAGTGACTCACGAATGCCGCCTTTGCTTTCAAGATCGCTACCAGAAGGTAAGATACAGATTACAGACCCAACCAACTTTAAGTTGGCTGTTTTTGGTAGCAGAAGCATTCAAGATACGGTAGAGATCTTTAGAAATCAGCCACTGAGAAGAAAACCAAATCATAAAAATAGTGCTGAAGTGATGGTGACACGGCCAGATGCTCATCAGGTGCCATTTAGAGCGCACCGAGAGGAATAAAAAACGAGGAAAAAAAACGTAAATTTGATCGAAACGACTTTGGTCACTGATAAGCGATTAATCGTGTTCGCATTAGATATGAAGCTTCAAATCATAACTACATAACTGCAGACTGCTGGACATTAGCACAGTTTTTATTTATCTTGCATTTCTAAGTCACATTTTGCAGAAACACTATAGAGTAGAAGTAGCAGCAAAAAACGAAAGCACAACCGTTTAGATCCAGCAAAATTGAGGCTCGTGTGGTCACTTCTTGAAGTAAGAAAAAAAATGATCCATCGATGCTAATCATTACAAAATACCGCTTAATTTGAGGAGTATCATTCCGGCAAACGCCTGGGCCATCAGTAACGCTCCAAATATGATGGCCCAAAGCCAAAAGGAAGAGCACATTCGCACATCAAATAGACCAATCTCATCAGAACGGTAGCAGCAAGCAGCAGAAAAATGAGGACCACCAGACGCAAACATTCCGGGAAAGGCACCCGAAAACACCGAAAGAAACTACATATGTTGAATGAAAAATTGGTTCCATGAACCGGTTCTTTGCTGAACTCCTTGTGGCCGTCCGGATTAAGTTATTCCGCCACGGAGCCACACGGCAAATGAGCAATCGGATATCTATCATCTGCCAAATTGTTGGTTGGTCAGTTAAAAGATGGGAGCGAAAAATCCGAACCGGGTGAGCATATGGGGTTTCTATCAATTTTTGCGCACATTCATATGTAGCCTGGATTGTTGCAGCAGATGTTTCGGGAGTGATTTGTGAGATTTTTGAGCGTCGATAATAGAATGAGATCATTGATGGTTTAACAAAACGGATTGACACTGAAAATAAATAGTTTAAACCAGCTGATGCTATCGGTTTTGACGCTGTTTTTTACCAACTTTAGCTATGTTATGTTGGAAATTTACTTCTTACTATTTTGAGATGTCTTATTTCAATACAAATACAATAAATTTCAATTTTTCATCAATTTAGGATAAGGTGAGGTTGTTATGACAAAAATAACACAGTTTTTATACTAACAACTCAAACAAATATTTCTTCAATGCTCAAATTCAGGAAAGTAACCAAAAATAAATGACTGATTCCCATTTTAATTTTAAGATATTTTCTTATTTTCAAGTTGCAGCATTACCTCCTTGTATATGGAATAAATATGAATATTTTTACAATTCTTTATATGTGATTATTTTTGGTATTGACTTCTAGATATAAACCGCATATGAACACTGCATTTCAGTGAGATATGTTAACATTTAAAAAAAATATGTTGAGAAGCTATGCATTGTTTTCAGTTTGAAATGCGTTCGGATCAAAAGTGGTCAGACTAAATTTCGTGTAAATCGATTATTTGTTTCTGGTTGTTTACGGTTGCTGTAGGTATAATACTCTTGTCCAGGAAGCTGTCTGAAGTCTGCCTTGGCGTAGGTTTCGTCGTCCATTATCACACAGTCGAACTTTGTCAAATATGTCGACACAGCTTCCGAGACCTTATTTTTTCCGTAAGGATTTTCTTATCGTTGCGATTTGGAGTCACTACCTTCTAATTTTATGTAAATGTAATGTAAATGTAATGTAAATGTAATGTAAATGTAATGTAAATGTAATGTAAATGTAATGTAAATGTAATGTAAATGTAATGTAAATGTAATGTAAATGTAATGTAAATGTAATGTAAATGTAATGTAAATGTAATGTAAATGTAATGTAAATGTAATGTAAATGTAATGTAAATGTAATGTAAATGTAATGTAAATGTAATGTAAATGTAATGTAAATGTAATGTAAATGTAATGTAAATGTAATGTAAATGTAATGTAAATGTAATGTAAATGTAATGTAAATGTAATGTAAATGTAATGTAAATGTAATGTAAATGTAATGTAAATGTAATGTAAATGTAATGTAAATGTAATGTAAATGTAATGTAAATGTAATGTAAATGTAATGTAAATGTAATGTAAATGTAATGTAAATGTAATGTAAATGTAATGTAAATGTAATGTAAATGTAATGTAAATGTAATGTAAATGTAATGTAAATGTAATGTAAATGTAATGTAAATGTAATGTAAATGTAATGTAAATGTAATGTAAATGTAATGTAAATGTAATGTAAATGTAATGTAAATGTAATGTAAATGTAATGTAAATGTAATGTAAATGTAATGTAAATGTAATGTAAATGTAATGTAAATGTAATGTAAATGTAATGTAAATGTAATGTAAATGTAATGTAAATGTAATGTAAATGTAATGTAAATGTAATGTAAATGTAATGTAAATGTAATGTAAATGTAATGTAAATGTAATGTAAATGTAATGTAAATGTAATGTAAATGTAATGTAAATGTAATGTAAATGTAATGTAAATGTAATGTAAATGTAATGTAAATGTAATGTAAATGTAATGTAAATGTAATGTAAATGTAATGTAAATGTAATGTAAATGTAATGTAAATGTAATGTAAATGTAATGTAAATGTAATGTAAATGTAATGTAAATGTAATGTAAATGTAATGTAAATGTAATGTAAATGTAATGTAAATGTAATGTAAATGTAATGTAAATGTAATGTAAATGTAATGTAAATGTAATGTAAATGTAATGTAAATGTAATGTAAATGTAATGTAAATGTAATGTAAATGTAATGTAAATGTAATGTAAATGTAATGTAAATGTAATGTAAATGTAATGTAAATGTAATGTAAATGTAATGTAAATGTAATGTAAATGTAATGTAAATGTAATGTAAATGTAATGTAAATGTAATGTAAATGTAATGTAAATGTAATGTAAATGTAATGTAAATGTAATGTAAATGTAATGTAAATGTAATGTAAATGTAATGTAAATGTAATGTAAATGTAATGTAAATGTAATGTAAATGTAATGTAAATGTAATGTAAATGTAATGTAAATGTAATGTAAATGTAATGTAAATGTAATGTAAATGTAATGTAAATGTAATGTAAATGTAATGTAAATGTAATGTAAATGTAATGTAAATGTAATGTAAATGTAATGTAAATGTAATGTAAATGTAATGTAAATGTAATGTAAATGTAATGTAAATGTAATGTAAATGTAATGTAAATGTAATGTAAATGTAATGTAAATGTAATGTAAATGTAATGTAAATGTAATGTAAATGTAATGTAAATGTAATGTAAATGTAATGTAAATGTAATGTAAATGTAATGTAAATGTAATGTAAATGTAATGTAAATGTAATGTAAATGTAATGTAAATGTAATGTAAATGTAATGTAAATGTAATGTAAATGTAATGTAAATGTAATGTAAATGTAATGTAAATGTAATGTAAATGTAATGTAAATGTAATGTAAATGTAATGTAAATGTAATGTAAATGTAATGTAAATGTAATGTAAATGTAATGTAAATGTAATGTAAATGTAATGTAAATGTAATGTAAATGTAATGTAAATGTAATGTAAATGTAATGTAAATGTAATGTAAATGTAATGTAAATGTAATGTAAATGTAATGTAAATGTAATGTAAATGTAATGTAAATGTAATGTAAATGTAATGTAAATGTAATGTAAATGTAATTGAACGGAAGTACCTTTATGTTCGCCGTTGGTTTTCCTCCTCAGTTGATTTTCTTTTCAGGTTCGTCATCAAGTTGCGCAGGTAAGTAAACAGGTAAGTATTCCTTTTCCCCTTTCAGCACCGGTAAGTATATTTTGCACTAGTTTTCCTTAATTACATTTATTACAGCACTACATTTAATTCAATTTCTACTTTTCTTAATTATAACTAATTTTACTACTACACTTCAAAACTTTTAAATTTCAACGTTAAATTTGTCGACGATCACTGCTCTGCTGGGATGTTTTGGTTGTTTTGGTTCAATGTTGACTGCACGGCCGCCACTGTCGGAAAAAGAGGCCACGTTTCTTCCTGAAGGGCCTTTTATACTGGGCCTGATGAAAAGAGCGGAAATCCATCTTTTTTGTTTTCCTAGCAGCCCACTGCTGCTAACGCCTTTGGTCTGACAGCATGCCCCAGTGAAAAAAAACAATGAAAATTCACTGGGCTGCTTCGCTTTCCCAGGACCAGATAGCGCCACTTTATTCGTGCACGATTTTCTCAGTGTGCATCGAACATACTGGCCCCTTCAGAAATACCCATTTCTGACAGCATCCAATTGGTTAAAAACTCGGGCACCGATGATCTTTTCCTTCGTAGCGTGTGAAAGTTGTTTACTTTTGAGCCGGCTCCTCGAAAATTTCGTCTCGTCGGTCGCAAAGTGTTGTTTTCATTCGTTTCGTCGGTCGCGGTTGTGGATTAGTTTCGTCGGTCGATGTCAGGTTTTGGATTTGTTTCGTCGGTCGCATTTGTGGATTCGTTTCGCCGGTCGGTGTCGTGTTTTCGATTCGTAGCTCCTGAAATGTTAAGACCAGTAGCACTTTCGGGATAAATACGCGTCTTTGGACAGAGACTCACCTGGCCCAGGTGAAAGTGGGCCTTGGAAATTGCAAAACGGTAGACCTGGACCAGTCGACGTCATCTAGCTTGCCTGCATGATGGGATTTCAGCGGACACAAAAGAAGCTCGAAATCGAAACATCGTTGCATCCCATACGACCTCAGAAGCTCGGAGCTTGGCTGCTATTTGGTTTTAATTTTCGGAGGATTGGAAAGTGCCTGCAAACATAAGACCCGGTAGCACTTTCAAACCAAATTAAAAGCCTTGGACAGGAACTCACCTGGCTCAGGTGAAATTGGGCCTTGAAAATAATCAAAACGAGAAACCTGGCCCATTCGACCTGACTGGAGCATTGCTGGAGATTGGTGCTTGTTTGTTTACCGAAGGATAGGAAGTGCTCTGAAAAATAGACCCGGTAGACCCCTTCGAGTGAACATAAAGTGTTGGACAGGAACTCACCTGATCCAAACAATAAAAGTGCCTTGAAAGGTTCAATTAAACTGGACCCGCCGGAAGTGTAGATAAGTGTTTTGGCCGTGTGATGACAATTTGTTTCTGTCGCTGATTGGTCAACGCCGGCAGTGGTTTTGATTCTCCGGTGGTGATGCAATCGGCAACAGGAAACGAATTCTGCGTCGATGTGAAGTGTTGTGAAGGTGATGATGATAGCAGAAACGGAGAATGGTTGCAGGTGTCGAGGAGCAGCAAATTTTGTCTGCTGCTTATTGGTCAGCGGCGGGTGGTTTATTAATTTCCTCCGACGATGACGCAATTGGCAAAAGGCAAACTTTCGCCACCGGCCGGGTACAGGAGCCTTTCGGAGTCTGCAGAGTAACGACTCTTGCGATGCCATCAGTCCCTGGATGCAATTGGGTGATTCTGGCCGTTGGCCAGCGAATTGGTGGGATCCCATCCTCCTTGAGAAGGACGAGCTGGTTCTCCTTCAGTGCTACAGGTGAGTTTAACCACTTTGATCTTTGGGCTAATGATGACAAATATTCCAGGTGCCATCGACGCCAGATGTCCTGCAGCAGCTTTTGAGTTTGCTGCCACTTCCGAAGATAATTTGATGGGATGTCATTCAGGTTCTCATCTGGAACGGATTTCAAGGACGTACCCACCAGAAAATGCCCTGGAGTAAGCGGCTCGAAATCAGTCGGATCGTCGCTCATTGGAGTAATCGGGCGCGAATTGAGGCAGCACTCTATCTGGCACAATAAGGTATCCATATCGTCATAAGCCAATGGGCGATCACGGACGACTCGAAGGAAGTGCTTTTGGGCGGAATTAATTGCGGATTCCCATAATCCGCCGAAATGAGATGCTCGAGGTGGATTAAAATGCCATCTGATATTGCAATCGGAGCATTCGGTTGCAACTCCTTGTGAGTGGTCGGACGAGCGAAGAAGTTTGCGCAATTCATTGCTGGCACCCAGAAAGTTTCTTCCGTTGTCGCTGTAGATGTCTGATGGTGGACCTCGGCGGGATACGAACCGGCGTAGAGCTTGGATGAATTTGGCTGTCGTCAAATCGAAAACGAGTTCGATATGGACAGCCTTCGTAGTGAAGCAGACGAACACCGCTACAAATGCCTTGATTGGGGCTGCTCGACGATGTGGAGGTTTAAGCAGGATCGGGCCCCAATAATCGACACCGGAAATCGAAAAGGGTCGGGCGGCAGTTACGCGTTCCTTTGGTAGCTCTGCCATGAATTGTTCAACCAATTTAGGGCGAGCTCGGACGCAAATTATGCAGCGATGAACGATCGTTTTGGCCAGCTTTCTGGCCCCTGTGATCCAGTACCGCAATCGAAGGATTCCAAGCAGTAATTGAGGTGCTGCATGCAAATGCCTTTCATGAAAGCACTCCACCAGCAGGGCGGAGAACCGATGATTGTACGGAAGAAGAATTTGGTGCTTGGCGTCGTAATTTAGCGCTGATTTGTCGATTCGTCCTCCAACACGCATCAGGCGATCTGCATCCAGGAACGGAGTAAACCATCGGAGTTGGGACCTGATTGGAGCTGGCTTCGATGCTTGAAGAGCTGCTACGTGCTCGGAGAACTCTTGAGCTTGCACCAATCGTATGAGAGCATTTTCGGCTTCGCGAATTTCCGTCGCTGAGAGGAACGATCTTTTTCTTGCTTCTGCGCTTCGAGACTTGCGTGACAACCTGAGGCAGAATGCTGTGACGCGCAGCATGGTTTGGTACTTCGAGAATCGGCCAACGAAGGAATCGATGAAGGAACTGTCTGCTGAGGCGGTTAGGCCGACCGGTTTGGATGTGCGGAATTCTAGATGGGTCTCGAAGGAGGTGCTTGATGGCGATGTTAGCTGCAAAAAGTCATCGGACCGAAGCCAATTTGGTCCATTCCACCACAGTTTGCAGGAGATCAGCGTTTTGGCGTCAATTCCTCGAGACAGATGATCAGCAGGGTTCTCTTGACCAGCTACGTGATTCCAGGAAGCGCCTACTGTTGCAAGCTGGATTTTTGAAACCCGATTGGCCACGAAAGTTGTCCAAACTGAGGGAGTTGCCTTCAGCCAGGCGAGCACCGTGGTTGAGTCGACCCAGAAGAAGGTTTCGAACTTCCTTCCGAAGGTTGAGGAGATTTTCTGGTACAATTGGGCTGCCTCTAGAGCCCCGCAAAGTTCAAGCCGGGGAATGCTGCGTTTTTTCAAAGGAGCGACTTTGGATTTGGCAGTGAGAAGGCCGACGGAAATACAACCTGATGAGTCCTTTGAACGAAAGTAGGCACAGGCCCCGTAGGCGTTTTCTGAAGCGTCAGAAAACAGGTGTAGCTGGATGGATTCAAACTCGGGAAGCACGACGCATCGTGGGATTCGAAGCTGATCGAGGACAGGTAATTGCGCATAGTAATTTTGCCAATACGTGGTCAGCGATGGTGGTAGTGGTTGATCCCATCCCCATGGCTTGCCGTCGTCGGAGTTCAGACTCCACAGAGTCTGCATAAACATTTTCGCAGTAACGATGACAGGGCCTACCAATCCCAACGGGTCGAACAGCTGGGCGATTTGTGAGAGGGCCAACCTTTTGCAGAGAACCACGCCTCGAGAGTGTTCAGGTAACCGAATTTGGAACCGGAAGTGATCCGAAGCTGGTTCCCAGTGCAACCCCAAGGTTTTGATGGTCTGATCAGCTGCGAGCTCGACTGATGATTGAAGCGCACGTCGTTCGGAAGGAATGCCATCTAGAACAGATTCGATATTCGACGCAAATTTCCGAAATTCAAAACCACCTCGTCGGCACAATTGGTCAAGTTGATTCCGCACTTCCGCCAGTTCTTCAGGAGTCCTTCCGCTGGTAACCAGGTCGTCTACGTACAGGTAACCAGGTCGTCTACGTACACATCTCTCTTCAGAATCGCCGCGCCCAAAGGGAAATCTGCTTTTTCGTCGTCTGCCAGTTGTTGTAGGGTTCTGGTGGCCAGGAATGGTGCACTAGCTGTGCCGTAGGTGACTGTTTTCAGCTCAAACGTGCTGAGAGGCTCGTCCGGTGAACTTCGCCAAAGAATTCGCTGGAGAGGAGTGTCTCGTTCGTCGACCAGGATTTGACGGTACATTTTTTGGATGTCAGCGATGAGCAAAACGGGATTGATTCTGGTTCTCAGGATGATGGAACGAAGGTCGTCTTGGATGACTGCCCCGACCATGAGCACGTCGTTGAGCGATTTGCCAGATCCTGACTTGCACGAAGCATCGAAGACGACTCGCACCTTGGTAGTCGAGCTATCTTCGCGAATCACCGCATGATGAGGAAGGTAATACTGCTGGGTAGGTGGAGTAGAAGTGTCTACTCGCTGCATGTGCCCTAAGGTGACGTATTCGGCCATGAAGTCGTGATACTGAGCCTGTAGATTAGTGTCCCGTTGCAAGCGAGACTCGACCATCCGGAATCGACGTTGTGCTATGCTGCGATTGTCGCCTACGCTGGAAACAGGTTCCTTGAACGGCAATCGAACGATGTATCGACCTTCTGGAGTGCGTTGAACGTTCTGCGAAAAGTGCTTTTCGCAGGCTGCTTCTTCCACCGACATACAGGGAGCTGAATCTGCCTCTTCGATGATCCAGAATCGTTGCATGAGGCGATAAATATCTGCGACGGTTGCAAGGTTGGCAATAACGGAGCTCGTAGCAGTAGAGTTGGTAACTTTCCCAGAAACAACCCATCCCAGAACAGAATTCACAAGAACAGGCAGTGAATCTCCAAGAGGAATTCTGCCAGGCGGTTTGAAAAGATCGAAGAATATTTCTGCACCAAGGACGATGTCGATAGGGTTGCTTTGGTAAAAGTTAGGATCTGCGAGCTGAATTTCTTTCGGAAGGTTCCAATTAGAAATGTCTAAAGTGGCGGATGGCAAACTTAGAGTGAGTTTAGGCAGTACGAGGAGCTCTACGATGGTCGAAAATCCGGTAACTCGAGAGTGAATTGTGGTGCGAAGCTTGGAGCGAGATTGAGTGGATGACTGACCAATTCCGGAGATGGAGAGGTGAACTTTGGTGCGACGAACTTTGAGTTTTTGCGCAAATGACTCGGTGATGAAGTTGCATTCGCTACCCGAGTCGAGGAGCGCTCTGGCGAAGTGAGTATTGCCGTAATCATCCGTCAGTTTGATCACGGCCGTTGCTAGAAGCACCTTGTTAGGGTGACCCTTCTTGGGAAGTTTCCCGACTGCTGCAGACAATGATGACACTTCTTCGCTGGTAGGGTTAGAATCCCTCGACGTATTCCCTTCGGCTCTCGGCTTGCTGGATTCACCCTGGCTGGTACCTGTGCTGCATAGTTGGCTATGGTGGCGCCCTCGGCATTTTCGACAGCAGTTCTTGGATTGACAACTTCGTGATTGATGTCCCTTACGTAGGCAGTTCCGACAGAGTTGTTGACGGCGTACTAATTTGTCTTTATCTTCGATGGTCATCTTGGAGAACGTCTGGCATAAATAAAGTGGATGGTGTTCAGAGCAGGCGAAACATTGGCGTGGTGAGAATTGAGTAGCTCCATTGCTGATGATTGCTGATCGATGAACCGGTTTTTTGGGTGCCGAAGACGAAGAAGTGTCCAGTTGAACGTTGCTCACACTCTGCAAAACGGTGACCCTCCGCTGAAGAAAGCTGACCAGATCTGGGAAGGTAGCTGCCTCATGAGTCGACGAAAATTCTTCCCAATCCCTTCGTGTAGTGGGGTCAAGACGAATACTGAGCATACGAATCAGCAACACGTCCCAAAACTCGGTTCTCTCTCCCAACTGCTTCAAGATGCGGACATTAGCTTCGAATCGTTCCACCAGAGAATGAAGATCACTTGCAGATTCCCTTTTCAACGGAGCAAACTCAAAAAGGGAGTCGACATAGGCTTGTTTCAAACGTGCAGGATTTTGGAAGTGATCTATCAGCAAGTTCCACGCAACTGGGTAATTATTGGCGCTAATCGCAATCGTTTGTACCAGCTTTAACGCATCCCCCGCTAATGACGAACGTAAATAATAAAATTTCTGGATATTGGACAACTCAGTCGACGAATGCACCAATGAAATGAATAGATCATGAAAATTCAACCAATTTTCGAGAGCGCCAGTAAAAACGGGAAGTTTCACATCTGGGAGCCGAATTTGCGAAGAAGTAGGGAAATGCGCACTGGAGTGACAAGAGTGGGAGCTGGGCGATGTACTTTTATTAACGGACAGCAAAAAACCCTTAACACGGTAGTAGTCCGTCTCGAACTGGGCCCGCTGCTTCAGCTGATGTTCCATCACCGCATTATCGTCTACATCAGCGGCTTCAAGTTCGGCTTGCGTTTTGCCGAAGTCCACCCACAACACGGCCAGGTTCTCCAGCCGAACAGGAACTTCCATCGACTGAGTTTCTTCGTCGAAGTTTTCAACGAAGACTTTAATTAGGTTGAACGACGTCTCAATACTCCGGAGCCGCATTTTGAGCGACTTGATACGCCGTTCCGTAGCCATCGTGCACGCGTTAATCTGCAAGATAAATTTTCCCAGCGGAGCACAAAACGTACCAAAATAGAGGTGGTTGGAATACTAATTACCTTCTCGAGGCAATTTCAATGCCTTGTATAATGAAATTTGATTGCAGCTCACTCCACCAACGTCGAGATGATAAGGTTATCTTCCAGAATGTAGAGTAGTTCCGGACGCTCGGAGTTCGACGGGCATCCGGTTCGAAGGACCATGAACGGAAGTACCTTTATGTTCGCCGTTGGTTTTCCTCCTCAGTTGATTTTCTTTTCAGGTTCGTCATCAAGTTGCGCAGGTAAGTAAACAGGTAAGTATTCCTTTTCCCCTTTCAGCACCGGTAAGTATATTTTGCACTAGTTTTCCTTAATTACATTTATTACAGCACTACATTTAATTCAATTTCTACTTTTCTTAATTATAACTAATTTTACTACTACACTTCAAAACTTTTAAATTTCAACGTTAAATTTGTCGACGATCACTGCTCTGCTGGGATGTTTTGGTTGTTTTGGTTCAATGTTGACTGCACGGCCGCCACTGTCGGAAAAAGAGGCCACGTTTCTTCCTGAAGGGCCTTTTATACTGGGCCTGATGAAAAGAGCGGAAATCCATCTTTTTTGTTTTCCTAGCAGCCCACTGCTGCTAACGCCTTTGGTCTGACAGCATGCCCCAGTGAAAAAAAACAATGAAAATTCACTGGGCTGCTTCGCTTTCCCAGGACCAGATAGCGCCACTTTATTCGTGCACGATTTTCTCAGTGTGCATCGAACAGTAATGTAAATGTAATGTAAATGTAATGTAAATGTAATGTAAATGTAATGTAAATGTAATGTAAATGTAATGTAAATGTAATGTAAATGTAATGTAAATGTAATGTAAATGTAATGTAAATGTAATGTAAATGTAATGTAAATGTAATGTAAATGTAATGTAAATGTAATGTAAATGAAATGTTTTATCTACTTTGTCACTTAAACTCATTTGGCTCCAAGGGCCTCAAATAGAAAATTATTCTACATATATCGGGAGCTCACATACGAAATCGTTATTAATTTTTTCTTCAAATTCATGATAATTCCGCATAATTTTTCAACCAATACTATGATTGACAAGAAGAATAAAAATTTCAATTAAGATAATAGATCATTAAAATTATCTTTTTTTTATCATTAATCATACAGAAATTCAGAACAGAAAAAAATATCATAAAATTTGACAAACTAAATTGAAATTGAACATCTGAAGACAATTTTGGCGTCCTGAAGTCGAATCTTTTGTCAGATTTTGTCTATCACCTCGTGTTTTTTGGTGATATGGAGTTATTTTTTTTAATGATTCAGTTTTAAGTGAAATCAAACAATTAACATGAAAAAAAAACTACTGGTCCCGAATTATTTTACAAAATTACATACACTAAGGTCTTTTTTTACGCGGTTTGATTTTACTAACACCGCTTCTTTTTAAGCGGTTATTTGCCATGAATATGATTTTTACGGCTTTTACGAATCAACACGTTTTTTGAGCGAAAATATTCCAAGTCCTATACGATAACGACGGAGTTCATACCACGTAAAAAAAAACCTTAGTGTACAATTAAGAAATTATATTTGTTGATGATGATAATGATGAATGATCTTAAAAATGTTAAATTCTACAGTTTTTGTAAACTAAGAAAGATATCTTCACTAGTTTTTCTGTCATTACTGGAAAAAGTTAAATAAAAGGTTGTTAAGTTGTAAAAGCCAGCAAAGCTATTGGATTTTTGCATTGAAAAAAAGTTAACTTTAGTTTAAGACTTCTTTTACACTTCGTTAAAATTTCAGTATTTTACAGAATGGGGAAAAGTAAACAAATAAAAAACTTTCATAACTTTCTTTGCAAATGGCAAAATTATCTCCAATTTTCTTGAAAGTTGATAATTCACTTAAAACCTTTGTTTAATTTATTTGTTATTTTCTATGAGATTTTCAAAAAGAGAAAAACTTCTTAAAAGACTTTTAACTATTTTAAAAAGTTTTTTCAAACACGAAGGCTAATAGAAAAAAATCTAATTGCATATTTGGGTTCGGGCATCATCATTCATCTAAATAAGCTATTAAAGTTTTTTTGCCATTCGGAAAAATGTGAAATTTGTGACCTTGTGTAATTTATTTAAACGCTTTTGAATATGGAGTGGATCATTTAGAAGAAAAAAAATCGCAAAATAACTTAGAAGCATGATTTTCGTTTCTTTAAGAATAAATATTTTATATTGGCATAAAATTGTTATGACATTTTTATTAATATCAAAACGATAAGTAAGAAAACGATGGTTTAGGTTTAATAATTTTATGCATATTCTATCGTGAATAGTACACCTGACATCATGGTCGTGGGAACGGTGAAGGTTTTGGGGGTGAAACCCCCCCCCCCCCCCCCCCTCCTTCCATGAGGGTCCAAAAATGCAAAAAAAATATTTTTTGCAAATCTTAAAATTGATTGTAATTTTAATGGCATGTGCGGCGGAATGAAAACTAGAGAGAATTTATTTTATAGAATTTGAAAGAAAGGTGGATAGACAGGCATTAGTGCGCCCAGAGGAGAAAGCTTGATAGGTGTTGAAATTTTAGGCTAGAGGGCATGTTGATGAAAAGCTCCCATGAATTGCTCCCGCCTTTGCTCTGCATTAGCTAACTATACATGAGAAACCCAGAAAGAGAATTCCCATGTATAGCGAGCCCAATGGTTTGAGAGCGTGTTTTCACGCACACTTCAAACGAGCAAAAACGTAGCAACCCATGGGCCTACTGAGCTTTCCTTATGCGAGAACAGTTCTATCGACGTTGCCATTATTTCAGATTCGCTGCGAATAGTTGCTACTTGTCGATTTTTTCGCATTTCACATTTTATCTATTCCGCGTTCTTACTTCATGGAGCAATTCATGGGAGCTTTTCATCAACATGCCCTCTAGCCTAAAATTTCAACACCTATCAAGCTTTCTCCTCTGGGCGCACTAATGCCTGTCTATCCACCTTTCTTTCAAATTCTATAAAATAAATTCTCTCTAGTTTTCATTCCGCCGCACATGCCATTAAAATTACAATCATACAAATTACGGCGATTAAAATCATATAACAAATCTTAAAATTTAAAACTCTTAATCAAATGTTAATGAGCTACTTAAATTAGTCAAGAGTAAAAATCTCGATTCAGAACTTGGTCCGAAACCTCAAAATCCCATCCCAGGTCCACAATTTTACAACAGTTATTCCTAAAATTTTCAATTGTTGGTAGTATTTAATTTGGTCCCGAGTATTGAATTCCAAAAGTAAGACTTCAAAAAAGTTAGACTAAGCTTGCCAGTTTGCTCAGATTTTGCACAGATTTATTCAACTTACTTGAAAAATTAAACCAAAATTTAAATTGAGCTCTTGGAATCATATATCTTGCATTCAAAAAAAAAATTGTTTGAACAAATTCTGTCCCAATACGCAAGGAGGAATTTTTGGAAGGCTAAAATATGATTCTGAATTGACATATTTGTTTCGATAAAAAAAAAACAATTTTTCAAGTGTTTTTCTTGTTGATTTAATGGAAAAATTCCAAAACTTGTCTGGATACTGTCCGGATTCTGGTTTTTTTTTTTCGAAAAATAAGTCCGGTTTATACATGTATTAAACATAACTTGCGAATACTTGCGTAAAAATTTCTAGTAAGTATCCAGATTATTGTTCTTGATTTTCAGTTTGGATCATCATTGTGATAGAATCCTGATTCGAATCTTGGTTTTGCATTTCAAACTAAAATAAGATGGATTTTTCATATTCAAATCTCATCATTTTGGAACATGAAAGAAAATATTTAAAATTCAATCCATTTTTATGATTTGGACTTGAATTTTTTTATCCTCAATTCTTTAAATAATTAAAACATAAGAAAGTTTAATGTGTTCAAAATTGAAAAATTTAAATCAATTCATTCAAAGTTTTCGTTCAATTTTACGAGTTCGATTACGATTAAACAATTGCAGAAAATTGCTATTTAAACCCATAAATTCAGAATCAAGGAAGAGATTTCTTGTTGAAGGTACTGATCGAAATTCGCTATTTGGTTTTAAATCCATAGGAATTCTTATCTGGAATTATAATTCAGCCTGAATTTAAGTTTTAAAATCAAGATTGAAATATCAATAAGAGAATTTCATTAAGGATTCAAATTGAAGGAAATCACAGTTTCATAACTATGATTTTTTATTCAATATTAAATTTTTAAATGCAATCAGAGTGAGTTTAGAAACACAAAATAGATGAAAATAAAAAACATTTTCATTTCATTGTTTACAAGAGAAGGAAATTATTCATATTTGAACCTTATTTGTTCCTCTAATTTCTGAATTTATGATACATTTTCACAAATGCTTAAAAGGGGTATGCTTGTGGTTTAATACTATAAGCTTGTTTATTTAACCCTCCAAAGCTGTTCGGGTCAATATGACCCGTAGCGCACATTTCAAACCTCTTTATCATCATTCCAATATACTGAAGAACTGAAATTTTGGCAGACCAAGTATGTTCTATGAAAATAATGATCAAATTAAAGACAAAAAATTAAAATTTGACTTTTGTAAATCAGTTCATAAGGAAATCAATTACAGCAGGGGTGAGCAACCTTTTGAACCAACGGGCCAGTTTGAATTCAAAAACATCTCGGCGGGCCGCACTAATATAAAATTACACTCGTCAATTATTTGCAGAATTCTATAGATATACAAAGATTTGCTAGGTTTAATAAGTGAAATTTGTGATTATTACAAATTTTTAGCGACTTTTTTTCAAAGTCGCTAAAAGTTATTTATTTCAAAGGAAATTTAACGTTTCTACAAATCCACCGAAAATGATAGGGTACGTCACCAAATTAAATTCAGGGTTTGTTGGAAAATATTGATTTTTTTTCAATTAACTTTTAATTCTTTGCAAACATTCGGTCTTCCACACATAGATAGCATTTACATCACATTTTTCCCTAAAAACGGAATTTTTTCATGAATTTTCTACGATGCACAAAACCATTTAACTCGTTTTTTTTTACAAAAATCTTTTTTATTTCAATCAGTCAATGTAGTCACTCAAAAGTTTTCAGGAGCTATCTATATTACAGCAATAACTTAAAAACGTGAGACATTTTTTTTTTATTTTTATGGTTCAAATTCACTGATAAAAATTTCGTTTTTCTGTGCGTGTTTTCAAAAATTCTTTCCACAGTTGAAATTTGCCCTCGATGTCCTGATGATTTCCAGCAATTGGTGAGAAAATATTTTTAACATAACATGTCGATCAAATTTGCTGAAATCCTGTGAAAAATGTAAAGGAAAAACAAAAATTTTACCAAAGAAGAGTTTACATTCTTTATTGTTAATTTTTTTAGCTTTTATTAAACAGATTTTATAAAGTTCTATCACTACTAGGTTAAGATTTGTAACGCTAGTTTAAGGAAATATCTTAACGTTATTAATATGAATTGTTATTTACCAAGTGAACAGACTGAATTTGTCAACGTTTGGTATAACATCAGAGACAATTTTCACAGATTTGTTTGGATCAAATACAAAATAACAATATGGGTTTTGTCAAGAACATGATTTTTTTTCGGCAATTTTAATGCTTAGTTTAAATTTAATTGCCAACAAAATTGGCGTTTGTCCAATTTGATCAAATAATTATATTTAAAAAAAAATACCTGCTGAGCTAATTTATCATAGAATAGAACTTTTGAAAAAAAAAATTCATCATGTGCTCATCAAGTCTTTAAAAAAAAATTGTTTTGCCCTTAGTCATTGATTTTGAATTTGTAAGCGTACAACGAAAACTAGAAAAAAAATTATTATAATTTAGAAAAAAAAAACTTCAATATTACCTTTCTGACTATGAGTAGTGCAGTCCTCTTTGAAAAACACATTGAATGTTAACATTTCCGGAAAAAAGTCACCAATCTGAATGATTGTGGGATAAATCCAAACAAAAGTAAGTGAAGTACATATTTAAACAAGTCATGGTCATATCAACTATTCGGTTTATTTATTTACTGGTTTTTTATGACAACTAACGATCTATCGCAGGTCTATCGAAAGTCCGTTAAATCAGTCTTCATCGTGCTCTCATCCCATGCGGTTCGGTTTTGTTTTCTCTCCAAGAATGCGGTTCGAAATTGGACGCTGCAGAAATTGATTGTTCCTGAGATAATGCGTGCAGTGGACTTTGGTGCAGTGATGCAAATGCGTAGAGTTAGTGAAAAGTTGAAGTGTTTTGAGATGATTGTACGGTGAATCTGTTTCGTTTCGGTCGAGCTGCCGCGGGAGTGGTGCTCCAGTCGAGGCAGAGGGAAGAGCACCGATATTTTTCAAACATGTCCGAACGTGTTGGAGAGTCTGTCGGGACTACAGGCGGAATGCCCTTGGAGCGCTCAAGATTGTGGCCAGGGATCTGGTGAATGTGGTGTTAAATTTGGGGTTGTGCGTGGAAAAGGGCCTTGAAAAATGAAGTGCTGTAAAAATAATCGTTCCCAACGACACGGATTCCAGGAAGCTAGGGACGCCATTCAACGATGGAAATAACCCGGTTGAGAGCGTTCTAATTTCATGCTAATTATAATTCTCATTCTCTGTCTTTCCCTTGCTCTCTTTTGAAAATATTTTCGATTAAATTTATTTCCTTTTTGGTACGATTTTATGCAGCAGTGTAACTCTTTTTTCAATACATATACCCTTTATTTTATCAATTGTGATTACATAATGTGCATAGTGAAATTTCGAATTAAAAAAAATAATTTTGCTTTGAGTATTGTATCGTCTGTGTTTGTTGGTGTTGGAGAACGTGCGAGTGAAGGACGCACAAGCACGGCCTCCTTGGATTGAAAGAAGAGAAAAATTTCATCCAAGCGTTTGTTCCGGATTATTCTTTGTTTGTGTTCGAGGAATATTTAAAGGAGGTAGTGCCGAGGCAGCCTTGCTTTAGTATTAGTACCGCCTGTGACGTCACTGTTGCCAAAAATCTGTGAATTTATATGGAATTTTTTCAATTTTTGTTAGCATTTAAAAAAAATTTAAAGATTTTTTCAACTTTGAAGGCACACAATTATAGAAATATTATTGTTCTTCAAGACTGATACTAAAAAAGTTGAATGTAGTAATTGTTTTTCTTTAATTCAGACGATTGAAGTTGCTGAGGTATCCTAACTCATATTGACAAAACTTGATAATTAGTTCAAAATTTTGCTTATAAATGTTGAAATCAGTTAGGTTTGAACCGTTGAATAAAATAAAATAACCAAAAATAGTATTTTTCGAATCCAACCACAATCTTTTATTGGAATTTAGTAAACCAAAGTTGCATGCAATGGTTTTATTGGGGTTAATTGTTCTAAATTAGAAATTCATATGGTACACCATGTTAGATTCAAATCATGACGATGAGGTGCACTGCCATAAACTACCAATCAGACCTTTTGAAAGAGGAAAATTATTATTTTTGCTCGTTTCACATAGAGCATGACTGTGCATTCAATAACAAATTCAAGAATTATACACACTGCAGTCTATTAAACACATGATCCGAATCAAATTGAATTTTTAATTTAGTTCTTTAATGTGTTTAACTTTGAAATTTGAGTTCTACCAGTATAAACCTTCGACAGCTTGGCAACAGTGACGTCACGAAAAAAAATACTCAATATGGCTCTCGGCACTACCTTCTTTCAATATTCCTTGGTTTGTGTTTATGTTTTTCAGCTCAGTTTTCAAGCGCTCTCTGGCACAGCCTGCTTAATATTTTCTTGTGCAGTTTAAAGATTTCAAAACGAAAAAGTAAGCGATGGTCAGGTGGAAACGGACTTTTTCACTTAAATAAAAGATAAGTATAATTTTGTGCATGTATGATAGTGCTGTAAAAATGCATTTTGCGTGTAACTCAATATTGTTTAATTTCATAAAATTCAAATTTAAATATTTTATTGAAAAATTCTGTATTAACATACCTGAACATATCGTAGCGTGATTTCGTATTCTTCAAGTGGAGTTTTTTTTGTGTTTGAAAGGTCTTCCCATTTCAATTATATGTATTTCATTATTTGTTGTACGATACAATAATTCAAAATGCGATTAAAATTTTTTTTCTAAGTTTCCTTTTAAAAATGATGTTCTAAAATATTCTACAACATTTTATCAGTCTACTGAGCTTTCATCTTACGCGGCACACCTCTTCGGATCTTTGTCTTAAAAAATGGTTGAAACAAATATGTTCAAATGTAGTTCAAAAAATAAAAAAAAATTAACAAGTGTCTCTAATGAATAATTTGATTGATATTAGTGTAATAAAGTGTTAAAATACTATCGGCCGGAACGTATTTGATCCTGGAACAATAACGCAAAGGAATCTTAGAAAAAAAAAATAATTTAATTTTTCCCTTACTTTGAAGAAAAGTATTCTATTAAAATTAAATACAATTGAAATAAAAATATTATCTGAATTCTGCTTTGGATATAATTTATCTGCTAATGAGATTTTCCAATCACTTCTTCAATTGTTTTAAAATAATATATTATTTTCAATAAAAAAAAATATATATTTAACGTCAGTACAGTATTTTTAGTTATTACTTGATTTTTTTTTTCATTAATTACGACTTTATTCTATTTGGATATCCTCGAAAATGAGCAATATAGTTTTCCCAACAACTCATAAATGTTTTTGTAAAGTTTTTTATCTTATTAGATGACCCATCCAACTCCTGCTTGAAATAAATGCTACTCAATCGTTTTTCATACATGTAGATAAATTGTCATTCTATACATTCTCATTTTACAAACACAAGAAATTAAAATGGAAATTAAATTATTTTAGTTACAATTTTTAGATCAGGTGAAAGAAACAACATTGTTTCGTTGGGTTTACAACCAATCAGTATTAATCAAATATTCACTTCATTTTCCTTTTTATTCGAAATTAATTCTTTGATAACTTAATATTATATGATTAATGATTTATTTTAGGTACCTTATATTCTTTAGGTACATTTACTATATTATAATTACGTCAAAAAACGCTTTGGTAGTGAGTAATAGAAGTTCTAAGAGAAAATATAAACAGGTCGGTCGTTGTTTATTTTTCATTACGAAGCACCAGACACCGGTTTTTTTTTTTCGCTATTTTCAAACAAACTATTGTTACTTCTTTACACATTTTAGGTGCTCAGTCGATTTTTTCAAAGCTGACCTTTTAAAAACCATTTTTCTACAATCATCATGAAAATTACACGCTTTGATTTTTCAACACTTCGTGATTCGTTCATTACAGGATTCTTTTATTTCCTATTTCATATTATTTTTTAGTTATAAAAAGACACAAATGCGAATGGTAAAGCGGCGGTAATGAAAAGGGTTGTTATATTATTCAATTTTACCCTTTTACGATTTCTTTTGTTCACTGTTGTACTATTATATCATACCATAACATAATTGTATTATATTATTTATTTATATTTAAATATTATTTCATAATACTATATTACTTATATTATCATTGCACCCATTTATCCTGATAATATATTAGAGGGAATGCATCTGGGGATAACCCAAAGCAATTATTGCAAGCGGAGTGGATTGCCAACCATTGTAGGTTTCTGAGGGTTGGATGCCTTCCCTCGACGAACCATCGGCCGTGGAAGCCCTAGAAGTCAACTCGAAGGCCAAGCCACACAGACATAGGCTGGACCTTGCTACCGATGGGGGAACCATACATACATACATACATACTAACGATCTATCGCAGGAAAAATTCGAGAAAATAATCCAGTTTAAAAAGGCTTCGCGGGCCGCACAATGGAGCCTCGAGGGCCGCATGTGGCCCGCGGGCCGCGGCTTGCTCACCCCTGAATTACAGCTAAGCAAAGCCAAAATTGGATGTCGTTTTTTAAAAGTAAGATTTTTTCTACCGGAAAATCTGAGATAGCGGTCAAAACTTTCATTGGACCCCAACATATCTATACATTGTCGGATAGATGAATTATTGACGATTTTAAACAATACTGAAACACTTAAATACAAAAAAGCTGTCAGAAGTTATGAAAATTTCAAAAATAAAATTGATTTTTCGGACATTTTACTTTCCCAACCAGTTCCTGATAACCTGGTAATACATATCGACTTTATTTTTTAATGTTGCGTAATAAGAATAAATTACCTACACAATGAATATGATATGATCAAAATCGTTTAACATTTACAGCCAGGAGAACGAAATCAAACTACAACTCAAATTTCCCCGAAACGAATATTTAGCGAATGGCCCTGTAGGGTTAAGTAAATACACATAGTTTTTCTTTCAAATAAAGCCTCCACAATCCCTTATTTATTCGTATTATTTTTTGTTTCGATAAATTTCGTTTTAACATCTTTGTGTCATTTGGATCTTTTGTCGATGATGTATATACTGTGATAAATATATTTTGATAAATTAAGCATATTTGCGAAGTTTCAAGTGAACGACACAGTCCAAAATAAAGTAAGAAAAATTTCAATATTTCAATTTTAACTAACCACTTGTTTTCATGTGTAGAGTGGCTTAGAGAAAAATATTTTTTCAATTTTTCTCCGAATTTTAAAACAGAGTTAATTTTTTTTCATTGTGAACATTGTGTTGTTGTCGTTTTGAGTCGTTATAATCCAATGTTTTGGAGTATCATTTGCCTACACTGGGGCGTTTAACATCCAATTGTTTCAAAGGTTGCTTTAAAAAGCGTTTGTAAAAAAATGAAAATTTTCATAGATTTCACATAAAAAAGTAGTATTGTAGACAGAATATGAGTAGGAGATAGAATAGAAAAATAAAGCACATGTAACAATGTATTCGAATGTTCAGCTTACGTATTCCGCATACTGGGTTATTTCCCCAAGCAGGTGTGTTTTACCCCGAAATACCCTATAACTCATACTAAGAACGAGGTAGTGTTTTTGAGTGCTAAGATTTAAGTTTCATTAAAAAATGTTTATTCAATTTCAAATCGATTTTTCAATCAAAAACAAATTCCAATTCGTGAAAGTCATATGATATCGTAAAATGAAAATTCTTAGGACTAGAGTGATTTAAGACTAAATTCCGCCGGGGGTGAGCCAATTTTAGACATGTTAATAATCACTAATTTATAAACATCATTTACTACTTACTACTTACTTTACCCTTCAATCGGCCTTGCTTTGACCCAAGAAGGTAACTGGCTGGGCTGAAATGTTCGAAAAAAAAATTACCTACAGTTGTAGATATAATTCTATTATCGGTTCACATACATACATATTTTATGCAACAGTGTATTTTTTTTTAAACTTTAATACAATGGGGAAAAAACCAAAATTTAAAAGGTGTTCTCGTTATATTCGAGACATACACTGGTGGACAAAAGTATTCGACGTTTTTAGTATTGCATATAAGGTTGTTAAATTACTTATTTCACTTATGTTAGTTACAAATTGATACTCAAAACTTTTGAAGATATTGTTCCACTCATTTGGAACCTTTTTAAGATAACTTTGATAATTTGAAAAACTTAAAAACAAAATATAAAAATATATAAAATTTATTTCTTAAAAATTCAATAAAATATACTAAAACAACAGATTTGCCCCAATTATGAACAAAAGTAAATTAAAGCTTAAAATTTCAATATGCTTTTCACCGAATAGTTTAAAATATTTGTTGGCTTTTGGTTGAATACTACTGTTCGTTACATCTCTAATAAAAAGGATCAGGATCAGGTTCCGGGTCAGGTTAAAAAAATACGATCTTGTTTTGGGTCAGCTTCATAATTGGACTTGGTCTCAAGGTTGAAAACAGAAGCGGGATAAGGTTATTCTTTTTTTTAAAATACTGAGGTAAAAAGGATAAAAAAAATTGTGTTGTTAATTGATTGCAAGGAATACATGGACAAAAAAAATGTTATCATCATGTGAACTATACAGAACTTCCATAAAATTTAAAATTATTTTCTTTAATTTTCATCCAAACTCTCATCTGTCTAAATGGTTAAAACTTTCTTGTGATGACCTTTTAGACAATAGAGCACTGAGAAGAATGATTTATTTTTTGTCCCAAAACTTTCAAAATTTAAGATATTTTTGAAAAATAATGATCCGAAAAATTCAGTGGATTAGGTCACGAACATCATTGTATAATTCAACAGTTTTAAAAAAACACAGAAAGGATCTCAACAATTTTAATGCAACAATTCCGTTTTGATTTTTGTTTAAAAAACTCATTGGAAATAAAATTAAAAAAAAAAGTATGCAAGTACTGTTATAATGTTTTGAATATGTTCAGACCATCAAAAAATTGTTTCAATTTTAATGATACAAACACATGCACTAGAAACAATCTCATCTGAAAGATGAGTTTATTTTCATATTAATTCAAATATTTAAATATACCTACCATCGATAAGGCCAAATTTAAATTACAATTGTGCTTAGCTACGCATATAACAAATGCTAATGCTAATCGTTTTGAGCTGTTGTTGTTGTAGGTCTTAAATCAACCTAAATAAAAAGTGTCGTAACTGACCCTAGCTAAAGGCTAGGCTAAGCTAGAGCCTTCTGGCCCCCATTTCCATTGATAGTTACATTCAGATACAAATGTGTGTAACCACCGTTTTAAATTATACCATACCATACCATTCGCTAGTAGATAATCCGTCAGGCTCAGTTTGCGGAAATGTTTCGCGCGCTCTCCATATGGCAAAGTGTTAAGACCCAGCTTAGAGCCAGCTAGCCAACCAGGCTAGGATAGGAGCCACCAAATTGCTGAATTGGCTTCGTGCGTCGTTGAAGAACTCGGTTGGATGGTCAGTTGGTCACTCTTAGCAGGCAGCAGCAAGGCGTACTTTTATTTTCCACTATATCAGCCAACCGGTGTTGTTTTTGCGCAAAAAAAACGAAAAAAAAAATCTAGTGTGAATCAGCAGCGCCGTGAAAAAAACACACGTCGACGTCGGCGTACCTACCACTTATGTGCACATTCGTAATCACAGACAAACAACCAAGGCATCAACAGTCGAATGGGTAGAAATGAGAAAAAATTAAAGTTAGTAGCAAACCCCATCGCCAACCCATTATTATCGCCAAGCGTCACCTGGACCTGAATGGGAGGCGGCGGTGTGACAACCACCTTCTTGATCCAACAGCTGATTGGAAAAGTTTTGATAGCGACGCTCCGTGAAAGACGAAATCGAGATCTGTGACAGAAAAAAAACAACTGTCAGCAGTAGCAAAAGCTATGACAAAAAAAACAAACAATTTGAATGAAAATGAACTCCACACCCCTAAAATGCGGATGATTTTGAACGCCGCACACAGAGGTAAATGCACCTAATAAGCGATCAAAATTATTTGTGGACGAACGGTAAACGGTAGACATTTGATTTCTTCGCAACATTTTAATTTTTAGATGATCTATCAAATTCTTGAAAGAAAAAAGTGATTTTTTCACCTGGAAGGGAGATAAAAAAATTATTTCTTGAAACTATAAATTTAGAGACTTGATGTCTTCACAAAAGTTGTAGGTCTTATTATTTTAAGCATTTTTGATGAAGACACCATCAAGATCGCATGAAAAACATAAAAGTTACGAGCATTTTAAAAATAACGAGCATTTTAACAAGTAATTTTGAGTTTTTATTTAATATCTTTTTTAGTGTATGATTTACAAACTTAGTGTATTTAAAAAAGTTGTTCAAATTGTTGAAACACACAATTTTGTGGAACATTTCAACTACATATTTCAACTAAGAAAGGAGATATACTACAAAATATCCAAAATAATGCCTTTTTTCAGTAAGTTGTAACTTAAGATTTTGGACGAGTTCGGATAATTTTTTGAGTGGGTTTTGTAGGTCAAGTGATTGGCTTTCCATTGATATATAAATTTTACATTAGTTTTGGATAGATTTTCTGCAAACTAGCAATCAAAAATGAGGTTTTTCGTCTAAAAACAGGAAAAATTGGGGTTTTTTTTCTTCGAATTTCAAGTGTTTCTAGACGAAAAAGCGCATTATTGATTGCTAGTTTGCAGAAAATCTATCCAAAACTAGTATAAAATTTATATATCAATGCAAAGCTAATAACTTGACCTACAACACCCAATCAAAAAATTATCTGAACTCGTCCGAACTCTTAAGTTATGACTTACTGAAAAAAGGCATTATTTTGAATATTGTGTAGTATATCTCCTTTCTTAGTTGAAATATGTTGTTGAAATGTTCCACAAAATTGTGTGTTTCAACAATTTGAACAACTTTTTCAAATACACTAAGTTTGTAAATCGTATACTTAAAAAGATATTAAATAAAAACTCAAAATTACTTGTTAAAATGCTCGTTATTTTTGAAATGCTTGTAATTTTTATGTTTTTCATGCGATCTTGATGGTGTCTTCAACAAAAATGCTTAAAATAATAAGATCTACAACTTTTGTGGAGACATCAAGTCTCTTAACTAATTGTTTCAAGAAATAATTTTTTTATCTCCCATTCAGGTGAAAAAATCACTTTTTTCTTTCAAGAATTTGATAGGCCATCTAAAAATATAAAAATGTTGCGAAGACATCAAATGTCTACCGTTTACCGTTCGTCCGCAAATAATTTTGATCGCTTATTAGATGCATTTACCCCTGTGTGCGCCGTTGAATTGTGGTGGGAGGGTGAGAAGGTGAAAAAATATTTAAATTTAAATATTTTCTTGTATGCAGCTTTTGCGGATAACTGCTGAATTAACTCTAAGTTGAAAAAATAACGTATACTTATACTCAGAAACTTTAAATAGATTTAACATATTACAGTGAAATTCGGTCTGGGGGACACCTGTACATTTGACTGGCCCAATTTGTATGGGATAATTTTTACAACATTTTTTTCAACGCGGCACCCCCTAGATTGGTGCATTTAAGTGAAAATATGACTTTCTTAAGATTTCTGGTCATTTGGCAGAAGCACGGGCTGGCGCAAAGGACTTGAAATTTGTATGGAGATTTTCGGCAAAATGTATGAAAAATCGACATACTTTCACTCTTTGTGTTCTACAATATGGTTCCAGTATGCTAGAAAGCTCAGAATTTCAAAAATTGTAGTTCAAACAATGACAAACAAATTGTTAGAAGATTGTGACGCGATACGAGTTGACTGTGATGAGTTATCCGCAATTGAATGTGTGATTTTTTTCGCATTTTTTTTATGTATCGTGAACGGTTTATGGGCTAAAAATCACACTAACTTGATCGCATCGTAACACAATGAAAATAACAAATAGAAAGTTTGTGTCCTTAGCAAAGTTGTAGCTTATTTTATGACAAATATCATTGGAAAAAGTTGAAAGAAAGGTTTGAAAAACTATGACCTGTTGCATTGTTTTGTGATTAGTTAGTGCGATTATTAGCCTATACACCGTTCACGATATATTAAAAATAATCACACATTCAATTGCGGATAAGTCATTACAGTCAACTCGTATCGCGTCACAATCTTCTACAAACTTGTTTGTCATTGTTTGAACTACAATTTCTGATTTCTGATTTCTGATTTTTCATACATTTTTCCAAAAAATTCCATACAAATTTCAAGTCCTTCGCGCCAGCTCGTGCTTCTGCCAATTGACCTGAAATCTTCAGAAAATGCACCAACCTAGGGGATGCCGCGTGGAATATAAAGATTTTTTTTCTACTGTACATGTTACCTCTACAAGTGCCCCACAGTGGGTCAGAAACCATACTTTGGTGATCAAAATTGACTGCAAGCAGAGTTACTCGACTATATTTTCTCTACCTATTGATGGATTTAGATAAGTTATATTTATCTCCTTTCTTCTTCCATGATTTTTAGCAGAATTTTTAAGTTAAGTTGACATGAGTAAACTATTTTGTTTGTATGGGAAAATTGAATATTAAATATGTTCTTAAAAATCAACATAATTTTTGTTTCTTCCGTTGAACCGAGCCTCTGTGAATGGGGTTTGTGCAAATTTAAAAATTCATTAAAGGAAATTTTTTACCGTACAATTTTTACTGTAACTTCCTGTGTTATTAGGCAAAAAAGTTATTAGCTGTTAAAATTGCGTGTAGACGCGAATTTGCGGTCAAAACGTAGAAAATCAGATGTCGATGAAACAAAATTTTCGTTAAAAAATAGATTTTTTATCATTTTTCTATTATTAATTCACTTAAATCAAAAATACCGATGAGGGATGTGTTGGCTGGCTGTTAGTAAGCCCTATTTGTATTTTGTTTTCTTAAAAAAGTGATCATCTTGATTCTAGCAATCAATTGTAAACACACAGATTAAGTTTGGTTCCTTAAAGCCTCAAAGTATGAACTGTTCCAAATAAAGAAATTACAATAAAAAAAACTGTTGATCATAAGTACGCATAAATGAAGTTCAGATGATCTATAGTAAATTTATTCATATTCAAAATGCCAAATTTCATTAGAGGTTTCAAATTAATGTTATATGAATCTAAATAGGGCTTAGTGGGGTAATTCCGAAAATGTTCCAAACACGTGTTGGGGGGGATGAATGAACACAAAAAGCACCAAAAGTGGTAGTTTTACTTCAGATTGATTTTTATAAGCTGTTTTTGATGAGTTTTCCAGCACCTTTGGGCCCTTTACTAATTCCATAAGCATTTCCAGACTACTTCCTCACCCCCCTGGTAAAAAATTGTAAGATATTCTACAAAACTAACCACCCACTTCCTAAGTTAGAGCAACGCGTTTCAATTTTGTGTGGAAGTTCGTATGGTAGAAGAAATTTTTAGACATTGAATCATCCAGAAAATTCTGTTGGTTTGGTGGAAATGAGAAGCAGCTTATCATTTCATGAAAAAAGTTATAACCATTTCAAAATAAAAAAAAATCCAATCCGTTTAAAAATTTAAAAATTGTCGACTTTGCTTGCTTGAGCTCTTAAAAATTTCATAAAATATATTGCAAACAATAAATAAATTCTCTGGCTATGCAAAGCAGTTTTTTTAGTTTTTTTTTATTTCTATTCAACGGCTTTTAAATAAAGGGTGATACGGTCAAAATTTGTAAATTGTGTAAATCGGTGAAATCGTTTATTTGAAAAATCAAATTAAATTTCTTTTTCAAGTTTAATTAGTATAAAATTGAGGAAAAAATATTCAGTTAGGCTTCCGCTTTTCCAAATCCGAATTGCCGGGCCTTACGCTTAACTTCTGCCATCAGATTTTGTACAGCCACCTTGTCCACCTTCTTCGCCGCAGAAAGCCAGTTTGCCTTGAACTGCTGCTCGTCCTTAGCAGTTTTCTTGGTCAATTCCGGCCAAAACATTACGGAACAACCGTGTTTCTTCATAAAGGACAGCAGACGTTTATTCAAACACTCTTTCACGTAAATTTCTTGGTTGACAGTCCCGGAAGCTATGCAAATGCTGCTATTCAAGCCACAGGTACAGATGGCTTGCCAAACCAGATATTTCTTCGCGAACTTTGACAGTTTCATGTGCTTGAAAATATCTGCTACCTTTCCCCTTCCTTTTGCCGTTTAAAACTCCTGTCCCGGAAGCTGCATGTAGTCGGCTTTGACGTAGGTTTCGTCGTCCATTACCACGCAGCCAAACTTCGTCAGCATCGTCGTGTACAGCCTCTGGGATCGCGCTTTGGCCGTCGTATTTTGTTTATCATCGCGATTTGGAGTAACCTTCTTGTAAGTCGACAGTCTTGCTCGGTTTTTGTCTCGATGCACGGATGTAGACGATACACCCAGCTTATTTGCGGCATCTCGGAGAGAGAGGTTAGGGTTTCGCTTGAAACTACCGGCAACTCTCTTTGTCGTCTCAGCGGCTTCCGGTTTTCGATTTCTCCCCGATCTGGACTTCCTGGCTGTCGACAAACGTTCCCCACACTTTAATTACATTTGTAACGGTTGATTTGGCAACTTTTAGCGATTTTGCCAGCTTTGCGAGCGAGTAGCTCGGATTTTCGCGATGCGCGAGTAAAATTTTGATACGCTGCTCTTCTTCCTTGGACGGTATTTTGACAACTGAAGAGTGAATTCCAAAATCAAAATAGGAGCAACATTCTACACACACACCTTCAAAATGAGGGGTGTTCAGGTTTTTCAAACACAAAATTGAAAGAAATACGTCAAGTAGATATTGACCAAATTTTGACCGTATCACCCTTTAAGCAGCCAAAAACGCAAAAATTAAAAACAATCATTAAAAAAAATATATCACATGAAATATCTTTTTTGGTGTAAAAGTTAAGTTTGTGCTTTGTTCACATGAATTGTACAGTGAGTGAAAAATTTTATTTTCCCGTACCAATTTCCATACAAAATTAAAACTCGATGTGTTTATTCAGGACTGGAAGGATCGGCTCCAAAATTTGTATTACTATTTCTGGCAGTAAAAACGACCAAAAAAAAAGTAAAGGGAGTTGTAAAAACTTAGGAATTTAAAATTTCCATACAAAGCTTGTAGGCGTCTTATGTACATTCTAATAACGAAAATGAATAATTTTTCCAAAAAAAATTCACAAATTGAATCTTTGATTCAGCGCTCATTACTTGATAAAATTTAAAGCAAAATAAACGCGTTGTCGAAACCGGATGAGCGATCGTTTGGGTATCAAATTAACGTGATCAAACGCTGTTTAATGAAAAAGTTACAAGTATAGTACACAAGCCGAAGAAATACTTTAGTCCCCATGGTTTCGTTTGCTGAAATTAATCATATATCTGGACCATCCTATTGTACACTTGTACAGTATTATCAGAATTGTTTACGAGTTTCATTAATTTTGTTTAAAATCTTATTTAAAATGTGTGACCCGTTACATTCCATTTTTTTTTAAGGTACAGCAATCATTGATTCAGCAAAATCATTTTTATTTGTATAACACTATTATACAAGTTTGTAGTTTTGATTTAGAGTCTAATAACAATTCTAAATAATTCAAGTTCAAAAGTAATATTTGTAATTGTTATTTATTTCTAATTAATTTTTCTATTTTTAACGAATTTTTTTTTTAACTTTATTTAGCGAATATAAACCGTATAAGTTAAAAAAAAACTGTTGTCGGTCACTAAGTGGAGTATTAAGATTGTAGCGTGTGTGTGTTTATAAACGAGTGCTTAGATACTATTATTTAAAAAGCGAAGTTGTTTGACTACTACTTACGGAAGCACAGGATCAAAGGATGGGATTAAAGGAAGGGGAATGGAGGTTAAGGTTGACAAAAGGATGTTTCAAAAAAAAATCCCACACTAGGTTGTGCTTAGCAAGGAAACCATTTCCTGTTTCCAGATCTCCCAAGAGTCCATGTTTTCGCAAGATTTACCGCGCTTGCATTCGCGTTGCTTCGGTGGATGTAGGAATTCTTGGGAGGGCTAGGCGTATTAAGTTTTTTTTTTTTTGGTTTTTGCGAAGCCTTGTAGCCCCCAACCTGTGCAGTGTTTTTGAAGATTTGAAGTAAAACCTGATTATTTCTGGTGTTTGGAAACAAAAATAACTTTCGAAAGGTTCATATTTCATTTACATTCGGAATTTTGCTTTTAATCATCAAAAAAATAGAATATATAAATAAAATGAAATGAAGAAAATAATTTTAAAAAATCATCTAGAGTTGAAAACTTGCAAAAAATAAATAAATTAGGGAAGATAAGGGCATAATGGCCACTTTATGGAAAACGCTTATTTATCCAAAGAGAACAGCTATAATATATGAATTACATCATTGTTTCGTGTTCAGACACTAGTCTATTGCCTAATTGGCTGAAACTTGAAAGATAGATAAAAAACGTTTGAAAATGCATTTTAAAAAAATTTGCCGAAAGCTGGGGGGGGGCATAATGGGGCACCCCGATCAGGAATCGAGCTCGAATCTGCTGATTACTTCTCCGACACCTTACCAATAGGCCAAATCGTCAGATGAAACAAATCAAGTTGTAACTCTATTATTCAGTTCAATTCATAGAGTTGAATTTGCTGCTAGATTCCCCGGCAGAAAACGCTCATCGTGCCCCGATTGATAGTGCTGTTCACCCGAGTCAACAAATTTAAGTAAAAAGGCGTTTTAAAGTTGATCAAAGTGAAAATCAAAAATTTTATGATGATGAAAAGGTGTGTTCATTTTAAATCAAGCTGATTCAAAGGTCATAAAAGCTTATTTCATGGTGCTCAAAAATTATGATATTTTCGTCACTTGAGAACCTAGCTGATTATTTTTCAATATTTTTATAAAGATGATATGGATATTTATTTTTTTTTTGTGAAAAATTAATACTATAGGTAGTACGAAAATTTGTTATGAAAATTTGTTAAAAAAAATACGTACTTTTGTAGAAAAGAGGAGTGCTTATTATGCCCCGGGTGCTCGTTATGCCCTTATCTCCCCTACTATATTTTCGCTGATGTTTTGAAATTTTGGTATGCTTGATTATTAAATATATTTTAGCTGATGTGTTGGCATTCTGGCAAGCTTGAACCAATAGATGAGACTATAATGACTTTGTTTAAAAAAAATATTTATTCACCTAGATACACGAGTTTGCTGAAGGCGAAAACACAAAATTTCAAAAATCTTTCGAAGTATTAACTTCATAAAAATTATTTGACTTTCAAAATATCTAGGAAAAGGTGTCATTTTTTGTTCAATTTTAAATTTGAAGACTTCGAATGAAATTTTTGTTTGTCTGTTTGCTTTCTAATTGCATTTTTTTTCATTGTTCTGACTAGTGACTTTTTTGACCTGAATGATTGTAAGGTTAAAGGGTCATTAAAAAACAAATTTGTAATAAGTATCCACCTAGTAACAAATATTTAAAATACACTACGCTTATGCCTTCTAAATAATATAAACTAAGTAAAAAAAAAACATCACATTTGACCAAACTTGACACGCTCGTTCCTTTTGGCTCGTGCGACAGCTTTTATTGAGATGTTAAAGCTTTGGTTTCCACGCCATAACCGTAAAAATGTACTTTGTCATCAATTATGATCCTATAGAATCAGATTCAATGCATTACATCGTAGGCGATATGAAAAAAAGAAAAGTAAAGTGCTAATCACGAACAGTTTCTTCTGTTACAATACTAGAATAACAATAATTTTGTTAAAAAAAAGTTAAAAATTTCATTTTTTAAAATATTGCAAATCAATGAGTTCTAATATTTTAAAGATTCGTTTAAACAAATCTTGAGTTTAGAGAAAAAAGCAGCGGTAAATGAGAGTGCGTTATACACGAACAGTAGGAAAACAGAAATATATGAGATTTATTCTTCAAGATCACAACACAGTCAAAAGTGTCTCCAGATCAATCCTTTTACCCAATCTCCCAAACAAAATTATTTGCTAGGATGCAGAGGTGACCTCGGTCCTAATGCACAATTTTTTTTTTTTCTTTCATCCCTTTCTCTTTTTTCATACCTATCTCTTGACTACTAGGACGTGGCCGGCGCCGTTATTGACGTTAAAAGAGAGAGCATCAGTTTTGGACATTGTGAATGTCTTGTCAATCCCAGACACCATTCTTTTGACCTCTGATCAAAATTGATGGCCTCGGTCAATCACGGAGTAGCAACCATTGGCGATGTGGAATTCATTCTACTGAGCCACGCCTGCGATTATGGAGTTCGAAATGCGTTGGTGTTATTTCAATATAATAAGCTAAAACAATTGATTTTAAAAAATTAAGCACTTTCGGGTTCCATAGTTTAAGGTGGATGTGAGTAGTCAATCAAGCTAAGCTAAGCTAATTATGATCCTATAGAATCAGACTTGGATCATTGCGATCAGAGTTCAACATCTCCTAAGTGTGGAAAGTGAGTTGTTCGTATCTTGCCGAAATTGAGCAACTTTTGTCTTCAATATAACTTTTTTGGACTCACTCCTTCTAACACTTTATTAACATTCCCAAAAGTAAGTTGCCCAAGAAATAAAAAGTTTGTGTTCAATATAAAAATTCCACGTGTGACAAAAATGTCTGGAGAGTAGCTTGATTACTATTCCGTCTGGACCGTTAAAACACTTGATAAGACCCATCAGGTGCAGCTCTCTGACACGATCAGCTTCATGCTACCACACTCACATCTTAAATCATTAGTGTTTCGCCGTTGTTTTTTGCTGGTCGTATCATTAAAAATCATTCGCCAAAGAAGCGCCAAAAGCGCAGTTTAACAGTTTTATGCTCTGTATGATATAATGTGTTCAGTCGTTTGCAATAATGGTGGAAATTTTTATGAAGCATCTTCCATTTTCCAGGTGCAGAGCGTTTAGCCAAAGGTCACATTCGAACGAGAGATTAACTGAATTAACTGCCCTCTGTTCGTTTCAACTTAGCAGGAAAATCTACTAACCTACTACTCTCAAATGGAAGATGTTTCTTAATTTACGAACCTTTGAGAAAAAAAGTTGGACCTTTCGGCGGAGATAATGGCTTAACAAAAACAAAATAAAAACACTGCCCATCTGCCCAACTGGCTACTGGCTACCGATTATGTGATCCAATGACGTTTACAGCTTGAATTTAAGAGAGAAAAAAAATGGTCTTGGGAAACTGTCCATAATTCATCCACCGACCATATCGGCATCGTTGAAAGATAAAGTTTAAGTTTGAATGAGGACTGGGTTAAAATCGGTTGGTTTTTGGTTGCAGTTTTTCTTGCTACTGACGTTTGAGGTGAAGCAAGAAGGAATAAATTTGTCCTCCAGTTTGGAAAACCTTTTGAGTTGTTGATTTGCCACTCGACCTAAGGTGTGACGATTAGTGGAACGTTAAATTGTTTAATGAATTGAACGTTTTGTATTGATTGAAATCGATAAGGGAGTACAGTTGGGTAGTTTCGCTCTTTTAGAAAGGGTCAGATCCACAATTATTCTGGTTTTTTTTTTTCAAAATTGATTGAAACAATTCAAGAGCAAATGAGATTTAAAGCTTGAATAGTTCGTTCCAAACCAAGCACAAATGTTGAGGTGAGAATGAAAACGATTTTTCAAAAAGTGAAAAAGTTGAAAAAACAGTTTTTAAAACAGTTGAGATATTCTCTAAAATTCAAGACTACGTATTTCCACACTTACTTGTGCGTTTTATGCCGAAGATATTGTAAATGTTACAAGAGAACAACATTCATACGTTTTTTAATCTAGTTACTGGATTTACAAGTTTGTATGGCCTATTATTTGACTTTTTTCTGAGCTCATTAGTTTAAAAAGTTTCATAATAAAAGGAAAATGGAGAATACTCGATTTATGGGGATACGTGATTCCTCAGTTATATCTCGAAACTGGAATTGTGGAAAAACTTGCAAACAGATCAAACCAAAAACCTGTTTCCTTAAAAAATTTAAAAAAATATATATTTTTGAGTCATTGCACTTTGTTCGAAAAATTAAACAAAATGTGACTTGAAGACCTTTTTTATTTACTTAGCAATGTTCCCACACGAAAAAATTATAAATAAAATATTTATTCAATATATCGATCGCTAGAATACAGTATGAAATTCTTAATGCCATATTTTCAAAGCAATAGTTAACACTCAATTATTTTTAAGAAAATCTTTTCCAACATATATGTTATGGATTCACTTGATACCTAAAGTCCAAAATAATATATTTTTCATCTCTATTGATTTTGATCATTGCGAAGCACAAAACTTTTAATATTTATTCAGTGGCTAGTATTTATCTAATAATTTCGTGATCAAATCAGCTCAAAAAAGAGATTTTATCTAAAAATTAGAAAATCACGCCTTTAAGTATGCAATGGAAATAGGGTATAAGACAAACTCTCATAATTCCTTTTGTCTGACACTTATCAACTGTGAAATGAAAATTAATATGACCAAAAAAGTCAATGGAACATATATCTATGGATTTTGCATGATTTATGCCAAAGCTTTGGGCACCCTGATTTTTCCAGATTTTTTTTTTCCTCATAGATATGACGAAAATAAGACAAAAGGATCAAGTATCGACATTCTCCCCTACAGAAAAATCCGTTAGGAAGCAAATGTACACTACTGAAATAGATTTCCATGATGTTATAAGCATATTCGGTAAGTCCTTAAAATTTGGACCTAGAGCTATCGTAGTTGATTAATTGGATTGTTTTGTCACGCTAACAGGAAGTCGATCACCTTTCAATTGGGAAACTGACTAAGCCAATGTCTAATTTTACTGAAATACGTATATATCCAGATACGATTCTTATTTTAATTGGCATGTTCGGCGTAATAAAAACCAAAGAAATTTTTTATTTTTATAGAATATGGAAGACAGACATTAGTGCGCCATTAGGAGAAAGTTTGATAGGTGTTGAAATTTTAGGCTAGAAGGCATGTTGATGAAAAACTCTCATGAATTGTAACGCATTTGCTCTACACTAGCTAACTAAGCATGAGAAACTGAGGAACAGAGCTCCAGTGGTCCAGAATGTCGCTTTATCGTGACAAAATTAATTACGAAGATATTAATGGAAATAGACAAACGGTATCTTTTGCAAAATACTTTTAACACCATGCCCTTTAATAATCTTAAATCAAATATTAGGGCGTGTCATTTATGCTTGATCTATATTAAGGTTGCCAGATTTTTTTCCACTCCCATCCGGGCATTTTTTCAAAAAAACCTGGCAAAATCCGGGCATGGATTTAAATTTTTCAAATCCAAAAACCGGGCAAAAACCGGGCAAAATTTAGGTGTTATTATATATAGAAGCAAAGAAAAAATGCGAAAAAAAATGAAATTAATATTTTATTGATGTAATTGCAGACTTCCAAAAACTTTTTGGAGTTCTTAAATATTTAAAGGTTTATAAAAATAAATAAGCGAAATAATTTGAAACAACCGTTGAAAATTTCCATACCGTTACTCGATTTTGCTAAAACTTACTCAAAAACTTTGATTTTTTTTTGGTTTCTTTGTGAAAATTGTGAAAAAATCCGGGTAATATCCGGACTTTTTTCACGATATCCGGGCAACCGGGCCGGGCCGGACTTTCTCGAAATTTTGCATCAAATATCCGGGCAAACCCGGATAAAACCGGGCAATCTGGCAAGCTTAATCTATATATATAAAAATGAATCTCTGTCTGTCTGCTCCTTACAGACTCGAAAACTACTAAACAAATTTTCAGGTAACTTGGCATATGGGGACATTGGAGGCCGATGAAGGTTCCTATAATAGTTTGGAACCCCTCCCTTTCAATGGAAAAAAGGAAGGGGTCTCTCGAATAAAAGTAAAAGTCTTCATAACTCGAAACTTATCATGCAAATGGAACCAAACTTGGTATGGAAGTGTATTTGGTTACTAAAAATGTTCCTAAAATGGTTTGGTACCCCTCCCTCCTTCAAAGGAGGAAATAAGAAGCGAGGAGGAGCTCCCCATAAAATTTTTTGCACAATTCGAGGACTAATCAAGCAATCGGAACCAAATTTAGCATGCGAGGGTATATGGGAAGGAAGAATATTTTAATGATGGTTTGAGGTTCCTCCCTATTTCCAGTGAGAAGATAGACAAGGAAGAGGGTGCTCCCATACAATATTCTGCAAAGTTCGAGAACTAATCAAGCAAATGGAACCAAATTTGACATGGGTGGTTATTTGGGTACGAGAAATATTTCTTTGATTATCAGGAGTCCCCCCCCCCTTTTTGATTAGAGAGATACAAAGGGGGGGAGGGGTTCTTTAATACAAATAAATGTATTATTCGATAACAAATCATGCAAATGATTCCATATTTCACATAGGATGGTGTACTGCTACGAGTCAAGTTTCAACGAATTTTTTGAGAACCATCTGTCCTTCCAAGGGAGGGGGGGTAGAAATAATCGAAAAAAAAGCTTAGCATACAATATTTTCGGGTCACTCGAGAACTTATTATAAAAATAAAATATCCTCCTTATTTCCTTATTTTCTACCGGAGGGTCGACTAAAAATTCCGTTGAAGTTTTCTGAATACGAAAAAATGCTTTCGCGGTTTGGAATGTGAATTTTTTGATTAATAATAAAATTAAAGGTTTATTTTTTCAGAACACCAAATATTCAGGATTGTAAAACGTAGTCAAACTTATAAAAGATATTTCTAAAAATTAACTCTTTGTTGCATGATTTTTAATTTTTTCCTTAAAAATCTCTTTTAAACATCAAGAAAAATTACTTGGAAAAAAATCTCCATGGGTCCCCCCTCCCCCCCCCCTGTTCGCACGGCCTTGTTTTCATCGTTTTGTTATTTTTTTATTCCATTAAGATATTTTAATCAGCGATTTACTACATTCTTCTAACTTTAAGTCATATTTGAAAGAATAAAAAAATCAAAAACTATTTAAAAAAAAATCAGTAGTTTTCAACTTTTATTGAAATTTGACTTAATTTTGCTTCCGAAGTGGAAAAAATCGCAATAAGCCGGAAAGCAGCATATATCCGAAAATAGTAATTTCTGGTTCCGAATTGAGGCTACTTAAACATATTTTAAGCTAATTTTGCCCAAATCCTGATTACTCGGTCGTACCTGGACTAGCCGAATACTTGTTAAAATAAAATTTAAAGGTCCGGTTCGGCCGTCCAGATTGGTTTGTCCGGATATCGATTAAAAAAAGCCCGGATTTTTCTTGGATTTATTTACTTAAAAAAAAGTCAAATTTTTTTTTGTGCAATAAAACGAGGAACTTTCGAGCCAGTTTCAACATAATATCAGTTTCTAGATGCTAAAAATACGATTTAGAATCTGCTATATTGTCCGGTTATACCAAGAGAACGTGTTTTTAAACAAATCAGTATACCATCCCATTGATTTACTTGTTTTTTAAACGTTTTAAAACGTTTTGATTTAGTAAGAGAATATAACTTTGTGGTTCCATGAGAATATTATCAATATTGAAAACCAATTAGGAAATTAATTCAAGTTAGATAACCCCCTCTTCTTCCTTTCATGCTTAGGTATTTAGAAACTAAACGAAATTAAAGATATAAATGAGTGTAACTTTGTAAAACTAATCATTTAGTCCAACACTCCGTATCAGAAGTCAGAAACAGATATTTGATGCAATAACATTTTCAAACACAAGATGCTTTGAAAATAAAAATTTTATAATCTCGAGAAAAATATGATCCAAGATCCAAAACAAAGAGAATGCAAGCTGATCAAAACTGCCGAAGTAATATTTAGAATTTCATTTCTGATTTTGAATTCACAATGTAAAAAATTCCACAACCATTTGATTTGAAGTTGTTGTGAGTAAAAATTCAATAAACATTTAAATTAAGGTTGCCAAATTGCCTTGATTTTGATTTGATTTTTCTAAGGTTTGCCCAAACAAACTCTGGAAACAGTCCGGCCCGGTTGCCTGGATTTCATAAATAAAATGCCAGGATTTACTTTTTTTTGGCAAAGTAAACAAAAAAAATATTGTGATATAAAAATTATTTGATTTAGTCCTTCAAAATCTAAATTTTTGGAGCAAGTTTTATAAAAATAATCTTGAAAGGTTTTTTGAAAGCAGAAATAAGATTTGAAATCTGTCAATGAGTTTAATAAGAAAAAAAATTATTTTTTTTTAGTTTTTGCTAAGTAATTTCTGGGTTTTAAACAAAATTTGCCAGGATATTGCTCGGACTTTTGGTCGTCAATTTTTAAATCAAATGTCCGGATTTTGCCTAGGTTTTCAGATAAAATTGCCCGGAATTGTCTGGCCCGGACACGTGCTGAAAAAAAATCTGTCAATCTTATATTAAATGTTCTAATCTTTATTGTTCAGTGCTTTAACATTCATATCTTGATAAATACGATAAAGATGAAATTGTTATAAAAAAGATAATTATAAAAAACAGAGATAATCCAGCGCAGATTACACTTCAAATGCATAAAAGTTAACGAAAAAACAGAATGGAACATAGAAATTTGCTAAAAAAAAAATAAAAAAAATATTGCAGCATAAATAATCACGAAATTTTA
>NW_026598211.1:45086-50000 GCF_029784155.1 Uranotaenia lowii | reverse complement strand
CGATACTCCGCAGAAAGGTTCAGGTCCAATAAACAGGCCCTGAGACCCTTCCCTAGCTAGCTGGTCTGCTTCTTCGTTCCCTAGGATACCGCAGTGGCCTGGAACCCAGAATAAAAATACTCTGTTTCGTATGGCCAGGTTTCTTAGTGCAACAATACACTCCCATACTAGCTTGGAGTAACATGTAAATGTACTTAGTGCTCGGAGAGCGGCCTGACTGTCAGAGAATATATAGATACTTGTGTACCTGTCGAGTTTGCTCTGCATGTCCGGTTGTGTTTGGGCGAGCAAAACAATATCGTCAGCCAGGTCAAGGTCGTTCAGTTGCTCCATTGTTAAAGGATTCCACGGCAATCCTCGGTTCGGTGCACAGTCGATCGATCCAGTCAGAATCTCATCCATTACGATGAGGAAAAGTAGCGGTGATAAGATACATCCTTGTCTCACTCCAGCAGTTACCGGGATTGGTTCGGACAAGACACCGTCGTGCAAGACCTTGCACGAAAATGCCTCATACTGTGCTTCGATGAGATGGACTAGTTTCTCTGGGACCCCTCGTCGCCTTAGAGCCGCCCAGATGTTTTCATGATTAAGTCGGTCGAATGCTTTTTCGAAATCAACGAACACCAGCAGAAGAGAGTCCTGGAATTCGTTGATTTGTTCCAGTATGATTTGTAGCGTTGTGATGTGGTCCACACATGATCGTCCGGATCGGAATCCAGCTTGTTGCCGTCGGAGTGTAGCGTCGATTTTCTCCTGGATCCTGTTCAGGATCACTTTGCAGAGTACTTTGAGGGTTGTACAGATCAACGTTATGCCTCGCCAGTTACCGCACTCTGTCAGGTCTCCTTTCTTCGGGACCTTTACGAGGATACCCTGCATCCAGTCGGCCGGGAATGTTGCAGTATCCCAGATGTCAGCGAAAAGACGGTGCAACAGCACACTGCTGACAGGGCAGGGTCGGCTTTCAGCATTTCAGCAGGGATGCAATCGATCCCAGGTGCTTTGTTGGATTTCATGTTTTTGATTGCCGCTTCTATTTCAGCCAGCGTGGGCGCTTCCGAGTTGACGCCATTAATGCGACTTACTGTGGGCGCCTCGAGCTGCGGGTTCTGTTGTCCATTGCTGTTTGTAACTCGGAAAAGTTGATCAAAATGCTCAGTCCAACGCTTGAGCTGATCTGTTCGATCTGTCAGCAGCTGACCTGCTCGGTTTTTCAGCGGCATTCTTGCATTAGTCCTTGCACCACTAAGGCGGCGAGAAATATCATATAATAATCGGATATCTCCAATAGCGGCGGCTCTTTCTCCCTCTTCGGCTAGGGAGTTTGTCCAGGCTCTCTTGTCTCGTCTACAAGCTCGTTTAACTGCCTTTTCCAGCTCCGCATATCGTAAGCGGGCGGCTGCTTTGGCTGACCCGGTACATGCCTGCTCAATTCCGACTTTCGCCTTTCATGATCATTGATGACAGTAAATTCAAACGACATTGGTGGTTATAATTGAATGTTTGTAACAAAACCAGATTTCGAGTTTTGGGATAACTTTGATCACTTTGGTTTTTACGTACCTCAACATCTTCAAAATTATTCTTATGGTGCCATTTAGCATAGAAACGCATAAACATTTATATCATTAATTTTTGTGAGAACTAAATTGATTATTTCAACGTTTTTATTTTCAATAACATTTATAATCAAAAGATGGACAATGTTGCTGCATACATCTAGGAATATAAATTATAAACATTTCTCATGTTTTCTTGGCCTTTAAAAACAAATGAAATTTAGCCTTTATGCAATCCCCTTGGTCCTCGCACTGTTCCCATGTTCTGCCATTTTTACTGTACGGGCTTTCTCATGAAAAATCAGCGTTTTTTTTTTTGCAATATCCAACAAATTTCACCAAATGACCATAAAAATAACACTTAAACTAAACCTAAATAAAGAAAAAAGTTGAAGTTTCACATAAAACAACCCATTTGCTTCTAAATGCTTACATTTGATCAGGAGAGATGTTTGTTTGTGAGCATTTGAAAATCCAGATATTTTAAGATTTTTAAATTAAATTTAAAGTAATTTAAAAAATATTCGAATAAAAACTAAATTTTGCTTATTTGTTACTCAATTTATAGGCTTTCAACCGAAGAAAACAGTTTTCAGATATTTTAACTTTTAACTTAGTTAATGGTGATAATCTGCAAAAATTTCATGTTGATCAATGTTACCCCGGTGATCAAAGTTCCCCCAATTTACGGTATATTTAGATAAAACAAGATAAAGCAAAGTAACACTACATAGATTGAACAAGAGAAAAAACACTATTAACTTTGGGAAGACTAGATGAAACTTGATAAATTTAGATTGAAAGACTAGACATGAAACTACAAAGCAAACCAAGACAAAACATGATAGAACATTTAAACTAAATCGAGCAATATAATCAAACAGTTTTCAATCAAGACAATGCTTGAGGAAAAAAAATAAGATAACACAAGTTGAATCAAGGAAAACAAGATATAAAGACAAAAATTGGGAAAAGTATCAAATTAAAACAAGAAACACCATATCATATCCAGATGAAAAATGTAACAAAGTAAGCTAACAAAGTAGGAAAACAAAATAAGACGCAATCAATTGAAACCAGGCCAAACGAGAATGAAAAAATCAAATTAATTAAGGATAAGCAACAAAATACAAAGAGGATTAATATTATGTGAAAATCTTCAACAAAGATAGTCGTCATAATGAACACATTGAAGGATTAGTAAGATTAATTAGGTTCAAACATGGTAAAAAAAGAACATAGATTAAACAAGATTGAACAAAATGAGACAAAATAAAACTTCATAGAAAGGAGAAACATATTAAAAGAAGGTAAATCCTCTAACACACGACTGGAAATGATAAGATTGGATAAAACAAAATAAAATAAGATGAATCTGGACAATCCATGCCAAAGCAGTTCCTTTTTTTTATTTTAATCTAGATTGTTTTTTCCGGGTTCCTGTTGTTTTATTTTTATTTTTATCTTATTTAATCATGTTTATTCTTATTTAATCTTGTTTAAACTAGTTTCATCTTGTTTATCTTTGTTGAATCTCTTGCTCTTTAGTGTTCTCGATCTCTCACTGTGTATTTTTCAATAGGATTCAAGTGAGTTGTGTGTTTTTAAAAATATGAAATCATTATTTTTATTATAAGTTTTTAGGGGTTTAGTGAGAAATGAAATTGTATTCTTTATTCAATTCTTAGTTTGCACAGTCTTCGATAGCTTCTGAGTAGTGAATGATATATCCATAAAAAAATATTGAATGCACCAACCGTTTCACACCTGAACTGCATTCCGAAAATCCTGAAACCCAAGCATCTCTAATTAACACCTACAGGCGAGTTAATTATATTGATTAGAGGAGCATCTTCGTAATGAAAAGCTTTCTTCTCATTGATCTCACAGTGGAAGAGTTTCCCAAGCCAAGAAGACCCATGGGCCATGGCTTGCAAGCGGTAGCTCCAGAATGAATGCCGTGCCGTGAATGAGTAAGGAAGTGTTAGTAGACAAAGTTCAAACCACAATGGCCCTGGGACGTGCTGAAACTAACCGATGCGAATAAGTATTAACACGCATCGTTTCCTTCCTTCGCTTGGCAGCGGTGCTATGTGAGTTACCTTTTTCTTAACAAAAAAAATGGGGAAAAATTGTAGGTCATGGAACAGCATCCGGAAAATTTCTCTCATTTTGTTGGTTACCGAGCCTCCGGAATTCGTTTGGGGGGTAACTTTCCCGTAAGCCAATTTTTATTGAGTTACACCAAGTTTTCGACAAAATTTCGGTACATCGTTTCCGCAAACTCTGCATGGGAAGAAAATCTGATTCCAAAAGTTATAAAAATCCCCCTTAAAGCAATTATTCTTTTCCGAAGAAATGTGGTTTGAGGGAATGTTTCTTGGGTGGGTCCAGCCAGAAAGCTAGCCAGTCCAGTTCAACCAGTCAGCCAGCCGGTGGAAGTAAAAGGATATCACTGCCCCGAAAGTGATTGCTCGAGGAAAACCATCAATCATTTCCAAGTCTCGAGCAAACGAAAAGCATCCCCCACTAAAGTAATGCACCAACTTTAAATTGAATTTGATCAGTTTCTCGTGTGAGTCTGTTTGCTTTCGATTTTCTCGAGTATTCTTGGATTTTTTCGAAGAAAACTTTTGCACCTTTCTGTTCGCCCAAAAAGGATCGGAGCAAAACATGAAAAACTCACTTAAATTGGGCTAGGGGTGGAAGAAAGTTAGCCAACATATCATTTCAACCCGAAAAGTTGGTGTAGGAAAAAAAAAACGCTGGAGTATGTTTCGGGTCGTTACAATTACATAACTCCTGGCCAGTCGAGGATTTTTCCTGTTGAACACTTTTTTCATTTATTCCCAAAGCCATCAAAAAATAATAAATGTCAAAACTGTCAGTCATATAAAGAAATAAAATCATACGATACGATGAGAAAAGCAACGCCTTTGTCCAGCAACGTTTCTCAGATTTTTTTTCTATCAATAGTGGCTAGGGAATGATCTGCTTGGAGACAAATCTCCCACTTTGAGAGAAGGAAAGAAACTCTTAAACGGTCGTTTATCAAATTGTGCACCTGTTCAATGTTTTCCTAATAGATTTTTACGGTCTTTTGAAGCAATGAAAACTTTGTATGAGTGGAATCGAGCATTGACCCAGAAATACTTGAACTAAGACGCTTTGAAACCAGAGGAGGGTGAGAAGTTTCAATTCTGAGCTCATAAACCAAACGGATGTAAGAAAAGTGAAGAAATAAAAGAGAAGAATTAAGAATTAGGTGAGAAGAGAGTAGAAAGAAGAGAGAAGAGAGAAGAGAGAAGAGAGAAGAGAGAAGAGAGAAGAGAGAAGAGAGAAGAGAGAAGAG
>NW_026598211.1:0-44586 GCF_029784155.1 Uranotaenia lowii | reverse complement strand
CATTCTTTTGTCATTTTTGTCATTTTTGTCATTTTTGTCATTTTTTGTCATTTTTGTCATTTTTTGTCATTTTTGTCATTTTTGTCATTTTGTCATTTTTGTCATTTTTGTCATTTTTGTCATTTTTGTCATTTTTGTCATTTTTGTCATTTTTGTCATTTTTTTGTCATTTTTGTCATTTTTGTATGTCATTTTTGTCATTTTGTCATTTTGTCATTTTTGTCATTTTGTCATTTTTGTCATTTTTTGTCATTTTTTGTCATTTTTGTCATTTTTGTCATTTTTGTCATTTTTGTCATTTTTTGTCATTTTTGTCATTTTTGTCATTTTTGTCATTTTTGTCATTTTTGTCATTTTTGTCATTTTTGTCATTTTTGTCATTTTTTGTCATTTTTGTCATTTTTGTCATTTTTGTCATTTTTGTCATTTTGTCTTGTCATTTTTGTCATTTTTGTCATTTTTGTCATTTTTGTCATTTTTGTCATTTTTGTCATTTTTGTCATTTTTGTCATTTTTTGTCATTTTTTGTCATTTTTGTCATTTTTGTCATTTTTGTCATTTTTGTCATTTTTGTCATTTTTTGTCATTTTTGTCATTTTTGTCATTTTTTTGTCATTTTTGTCATTTTTGTCATTTTTGTCATTTTTGTCATTTTTGTCATTTTTATTTGTCATTTTTGTCATTTTGTCATTTTGTCATTTTTGTCATTTTTGTCATTTTTGTCATTTTTGTCATTTTTGTCATTTTTGTCATTTTTGTCATTTTTGTCATTTTTGTCATTTTTGTCATTTTTGTCATTTTTGTCATTTTTGTCATTTTTGTCATTTTTGTCATTTTGTCATTTTTGTCATTTTTGTCATTTTTGTCATTTTTGTCATTTTTTGTCATTTTTGTCATTTTTGTCATTTTTGTCATTTTTGTCATTTTTGTCATTTTTGTCATTTTTGTCATTTTTGTCATTTTTGTCATTTTTGTCATTTTGTCATTTTTGTCATTTTTGTCATTTTTGTCATTTTTGTCATTTTTGTCATTTTTGTCATTTTTGTCATTTTTTTTTGTCATTTTTGTCATTTTTGTCATTTTGTCATTTGTCATTTTGTCATTTTTGTCATTTTTGTCATTTTTGTCATTTTTGTCATTTTTGTCATTTTTGTCATTTTTTGTCATTTTTGTCATTTTTGTCATTTTTGTCATTTTTGTCATTTTTTGTCATTTTTGTCATTTTTGTCATTTTGTCATTTTTGTCATTTTTGTCATTTTTGTCATTTTTGTCATTTTTGTCATTTTTTGTCATTTTTGTCATTTTTGTCATTTTTGTCATTTTTGTCATTTTTGTCATTTTGTCATTTTTGTCATTTTTGTCATTTTTGTCATTTTTGTCATTTTTGTCATTTTGTCATTTTTGTCATTTTTGTCATTTTGTCATTTTTGTCATTTTTGTCATTTTTGTCATTTTTGTCATTTTTGTCATTTTTGTCATTTTTGTCATTTTTGTCATTTTTGTCATTTTTGTCATTTTTGTCATTTTTGTCATTTTTGTCATTTTTGTCATTTTTGTCATTTTTGTCATTTTTGTCATTTTTGTCATTTTTGTCATTTTTGTCATTTTTGTCATTTTTGTCATTTTTGTCATTTTTGTCATTTTTGTCATTTTTGTCATTTTTGTCATTTTTGTCATTTTTGTCATTTTTGTCATTTTTGTCATTTTTGTCATTTTTGTCATTTTTGTCATTTTTGTCATTTTTGTCATTTTTGTCATTTTTGTCATTTTTTGTCATTTTTGTCATTTTTGTCATTTTTGTCATTTTTGTCATTTTTGTCATTTTTGTCATTTTTGTCATTTTTGTCATTTTTGTCATTTTTGTCATTTTTGTCATTTTTGTCATTTTTGTCATTTTTGTCATTTTTGTCATTTTTGTCATTTTTGTCATTTTTGTCATTTTTGTCATTTTTGTCATTTTTGTCATTTTGTCATTTTTGTCATTTTTGTCATTTTTGTCATTTTTGTCATTTTTGTCATTTTTGTCATTTTTGTCATTTTTTGTCATTTTTGTCATTTTTGTCATTTTTGTCATTTTTGTCATTTTTGTCATTTTTGTCATTTTTGTCATTTTTGTCATTTTTGTCATTTTTGTCATTTTTGTCATTTTGTCATTTTTGTCATTTTTGTCATTTTTGTCATTTTTGTCATTTTTGTCATTTTTGTCATTTTTGTCATTTTTGTCATTTTTGTCATTTTTGTCATTTTTGTCATTTTTGTCATTTTTGTCATTTTTGTCATTTTTGTCATTTTGTCATTTTTGTCATTTTTGTCATTTTTGTCATTTTTGTCATTTTTGTCATTTTTGTCATTTTTGTCATTTTTGTCATTTTTGTCATTTTTGTCATTTTTGTCATTTTTGTCATTTTGTCATTTTTTGTCATTTTTGTCATTTTTGTCATTTTTGTCATTTTTGTCATTTTGTCATTTTTGTCATTTTTGTCATTTTTGTCATTTTGTCATTTTTGTCATTTTTGTCATTTTTGTCATTTTTGTCATTTTTGTCATTTTTGTCATTTTGTCATTTTTGTCATTTTTGTCATTTTTGTCATTTTTGTCATTTTTGTCATTTTTGTCATTTTTGTCATTTTTGTCATTTTGTCATTTTTGTCATTTTTGTCATTTTTGTCATTTTTGTCATTTTTGTCATTTTTGTCATTTTTGTCATTTTTGTCATTTTTGTCATTTTTGTCATTTTTGTCATTTTTGTCATTTTTGTCATTTTTGTCATTTTTGTCATTTTTGTCATTTTTGTCATTTTGTCATTTTTGTCATTTTTGTCATTTTTGTCATTTTTGTCATTTTTGTCATTTTTGTCATTTTTGTCATTTTGTCATTTTTGTCATTTTTGTCATTTTTGTCATTTTTGTCATTTTTGTCATTTTTGTCATTTTTGTCATTTTTGTCATTTTTGTCATTTTGTCATTTTTGTCATTTTTGTCATTTTTGTCATTTTTGTCATTTTTGTCATTTTTTGTCATTTTTGTCATTTTTGTCATTTTTGTCATTTTTGTCATTTTTGTCATTTTTGTCATTTTTGTCATTTTTGTCATTTTTGTCATTTTTGTCATTTTTGTCATTTTTGTCATTTTTGTCATTTTGTCATTTTTGTCATTTTTGTCATTTTTTGTCATTTTTGTCATTTTTGTCATTTTTGTCATTTTTGTCATTTTTGTCATTTTTGTCATTTTTGTCATTTTTGTCATTTTTGTCATTTTTGTCATTTTTGTCATTTTTGTCATTTTTTGTCATTTTTGTCATTTTTGTCATTTTTGTCATTTTTGTCATTTTTGTCATTTTTGTCATTTTTGTCATTTTTGTCATTTTTGTCATTTTGTCATTTTTGTCATTTTTGTCATTTTTGTCATTTTTGTCATTTTTGTCATTTTTGTCATTTTTGTCATTTTTGTCATTTTTGTCATTTTTGTCATTTTTGTCATTTTTGTCATTTTTGTCATTTTGTCATTTTTGTCATTTTTGTCATTTTTGTCATTTTTGTCATTTTTGTCATTTTTGTCATTTTTGTCATTTTTGTCATTTTTGTCATTTTTGTCATTTTGTCATTTTTGTCATTTTTGTCATTTTTGTCATTTTTGTCATTTTTGTCATTTTTGTCATTTTTGTCATTTTTGTCATTTTTGTCATTTTTGTCATTTTTGTCATTTTTGTCATTTTTGTCATTTTTGTCATTTTTGTCATTTTTGTCATTTTTGTCATTTTTGTCATTTTTGTCATTTTTGTCATTTTTGTCATTTTTGTCATTTTTGTCATTTTTGTCATTTTTGTCATTTTTGTCATTTTTGTCATTTTTGTCATTTTTGTCATTTTTGTCATTTTTGTCATTTTTGTCATTTTTGTCATTTTTGTCATTTTTTGTCATTTTTGTCATTTTTGTCATTTTTGTCATTTTTGTCATTTTTGTCATTTTGTCATTTTTGTCATTTTTGTCATTTTTGTCATTTTTGTCATTTTGTCATTTTGTCATTTTTGTCATTTTTGTCATTTTTTGTCATTTTTGTCATTTTTGTCATTTTTGTCATTTTTGTCATTTTTGTCATTTTTGTCATTTTTGTCATTTTTGTCATTTTTGTCATTTTTGTCATTTTTGTCATTTTTGTCATTTTTGTCATTTTTGTCATTTTTGTCATTTTTGTCATTTTTGTCATTTTTGTCATTTTTGTCATTTTTGTCATTTTTGTCATTTTTGTCATTTTTGTCATTTTTGTCATTTTTGTCATTTTTGTCATTTTTGTCATTTTTGTCATTTTTGTCATTTTTGTCATTTTTGTCATTTTTGTCATTTTGTCATTTTTTGTCATTTTTGTCATTTTTGTCATTTTTGTCATTTTTGTCATTTTTGTCATTTTTGTCATTTTTGTCATTTTTGTCATTTTGTCATTTTTGTCATTTTGTCATTTTTGTCATTTTTGTCATTTTTGTCATTTTTGTCATTTTTGTCATTTTTGTCATTTTTGTCATTTTTGTCATTTTTGTCATTTTTGTCATTTTTGTCATTTTGTGTCATTTTTGTCATTTTTGTCATTTTTGTCATTTTTGTCATTTTTGTCATTTTTGTCATTTTTGTCATTTTGTCATTTTTGTCATTTTTGTCATTTTTGTCATTTTTGTCATTTTTGTCATTTTTGTCATTTTTGTCATTTTTGTCATTTTTGTCATTTTTGTCATTTTTGTCATTTTTGTCATTTTTGTCATTTTTGTCATTTTTGTCATTTTTGTCATTTTTGTCATTTTTGTCATTTTTGTCATTTTTGTCATTTTTTGTCATTTTTGTCATTTTTGTCATTTTTGTCATTTTTGTCATTTTGTCATTTTTGTCATTTTTGTCATTTTTGTCATTTTTGTCATTTTTGTCATTTTTGTCATTTTTTGTCATTTTTGTCATTTTTGTCATTTTTGTCATTTTTGTCATTTTTGTCATTTTTGTCATTTTTGTCATTTTTGTCATTTTTGTCATTTTTGTCATTTTTGTCATTTTTGTCATTTTTGTCATTTTTGTCATTTTTGTCATTTTTGTCATTTTTGTCATTTTTGTCATTTTTTGTCATTTTTGTCATTTTTGTCATTTTTGTCATTTTTGTCATTTTTGTCATTTTTTGTCATTTTGTCATTTTTGTCATTTTTGTCATTTTTGTCATTTTTGTCATTTTTGTCATTTTTGTCATTTTTGTCATTTTTGTCATTTTTGTCATTTTTGTCATTTTTGTCATTTTTTGTCATTTTTGTCATTTTTGTCATTTTTGTCATTTTTGTCATTTTTGTCATTTTTGTCATTTTTGTCATTTTGTCATTTTTGTCATTTTTGTCATTTTTGTCATTTTTGTCATTTTGTCATTTTGTCATTTTTGTCATTTTTGTCATTTTTGTCATTTTTGTCATTTTTGTCATTTTTGTCATTTTTGTCATTTTTGTCATTTTTGTCATTTTTGTCATTTTTGTCATTTTTGTCATTTTTGTCATTTTTGTCATTTTTGTCATTTTGTCATTTTTGTCATTTTTGTCATTTTTGTCATTTTTGTCATTTTGTCATTTTTTGTCATTTTTGTCATTTTTGTCATTTTGTCATTTTTGTCATTTTTGTCATTTTGTCATTTTTGTCATTTTTGTCATTTTTGTCATTTTTGTCATTTTTGTCATTTTTGTCATTTTTGTCATTTTTGTCATTTTTGTCATTTTTGTCATTTTTGTCATTTTTGTCATTTTTGTCATTTTTGTCATTTTTGTCATTTTTGTCATTTTTGTCATTTTTGTCATTTTTGTCATTTTTGTCATTTTTGTCATTTTTGTCATTTTTTGTCATTTTTGTCATTTTTGTCATTTTTGTCATTTTTGTCATTTTGTCATTTTTGTCATTTTTGTCATTTTTGTCATTTTGTCATTTTTGTCATTTTTGTCATTTTTGTCATTTTTGTCATTTTTGTCATTTTTGTCATTTTGTCATTTTTGTCATTTTTGTCATTTTTGTCATTTTTGTCATTTTTGTCATTTTTGTCATTTTTGTCATTTTTGTCATTTTTGTCATTTTTGTCATTTTTGTCATTTTTGTCATTTTTGTCATTTTTGTCATTTTTGTCATTTTTGTCATTTTTGTCATTTTTGTCATTTTTGTCATTTTTGTCATTTTTGTCATTTTTGTCATTTTTGTCATTTTTGTCATTTTTGTCATTTTTGTCATTTTTGTCATTTTTGTCATTTTTGTCATTTTTGTCATTTTTGTCATTTTTGTCATTTTTGTCATTTTTGTCATTTTTGTCATTTTTGTCATTTTTGTCATTTTTGTCATTTTTGTCATTTTTGTCATTTTTGTCATTTTTGTCATTTTTGTCATTTTTGTCATTTTTGTCATTTTTGTCATTTTTGTCATTTTTGTCATTTTTGTCATTTTTGTCATTTTTGTCATTTTTGTCATTTTTGTCATTTTTGTCATTTTTGTCATTTTTGTCATTTTTGTCATTTTTGTCATTTTTGTCATTTTTGTCATTTTTGTCATTTTTGTCATTTTTGTCATTTTTGTCATTTTTGTCATTTTTGTCATTTTTGTCATTTTTGTCATTTTTGTCATTTTTGTCATTTTTGTCATTTTTGTCATTTTTGTCATTTTTGTCATTTTTGTCATTTTTGTCATTTTTGTCATTTTTGTCATTTTTGTCATTTTTGTCATTTTTGTCATTTTTGTCATTTTTGTCATTTTTGTCATTTTTGTCATTTTTGTCATTTTTGTCATTTTTGTCATTTTTGTCATTTTTGTCATTTTTGTCATTTTTGTCATTTTTGTCATTTTTGTCATTTTTGTCATTTTTGTCATTTTTGTCATTTTTGTCATTTTTGTCATTTTTGTCATTTTTGTCATTTTTGTCATTTTTGTCATTTTTGTCATTTTTGTCATTTTTGTCATTTTTGTCATTTTTGTCATTTTTGTCATTTTTGTCATTTTTGTCATTTTTGTCATTTTTGTCATTTTTGTCATTTTTGTCATTTTTGTCATTTTTGTCATTTTTGTCATTTTTGTCATTTTTGTCATTTTTGTCATTTTTGTCATTTTTGTCATTTTTGTCATTTTTGTCATTTTTGTCATTTTTGTCATTTTTGTCATTTTTGTCATTTTTGTCATTTTTGTCATTTTTGTCATTTTTGTCATTTTTGTCATTTTTGTCATTTTTGTCATTTTTGTCATTTTTGTCATTTTTGTCATTTTTGTCATTTTTGTCATTTTTGTCATTTTTGTCATTTTTGTCATTTTTGTCATTTTTGTCATTTTTGTCATTTTTGTCATTTTTGTCATTTTTGTCATTTTTGTCATTTTTGTCATTTTTGTCATTTTTGTCATTTTTGTCATTTTTGTCATTTTTGTCATTTTTGTCATTTTTGTCATTTTTGTCATTTTTGTCATTTTTGTCATTTTTGTCATTTTTGTCATTTTTGTCATTTTTGTCATTTTTGTCATTTTTGTCATTTTTGTCATTTTTGTCATTTTTGTCATTTTTGTCATTTTTGTCATTTTTGTCATTTTTGTCATTTTTGTCATTTTTGTCATTTTTGTCATTTTTGTCATTTTTGTCATTTTTGTCATTTTTGTCATTTTTGTCATTTTTGTCATTTTTGTCATTTTTGTCATTTTTGTCATTTTTGTCATTTTTGTCATTTTTGTCATTTTTGTCATTTTTGTCATTTTTGTCATTTTTGTCATTTTTGTCATTTTTGTCATTTTTGTCATTTTTGTCATTTTTGTCATTTTTGTCATTTTTGTCATTTTTGTCATTTTTGTCATTTTTGTCATTTTTGTCATTTTTGTCATTTTTGTCATTTTTGTCATTTTTGTCATTTTTGTCATTTTTGTCATTTTTGTCATTTTTGTCATTTTTGTCATTTTTGTCATTTTTGTCATTTTTGTCATTTTTGTCATTTTTGTCATTTTTGTCATTTTTGTCATTTTTGTCATTTTTGTCATTTTTGTCATTTTTGTCATTTTTGTCATTTTTGTCATTTTTGTCATTTTTGTCATTTTTGTCATTTTTGTCATTTTTGTCATTTTTGTCATTTTTGTCATTTTTGTCATTTTTGTCATTTTTGTCATTTTTGTCATTTTTGTCATTTTTGTCATTTTTGTCATTTTTGTCATTTTTGTCATTTTTGTCATTTTTGTCATTTTTGTCATTTTTGTCATTTTTGTCATTTTTGTCATTTTTGTCATTTTTGTCATTTTTGTCATTTTTGTCATTTTTGTCATTTTTGTCATTTTTGTCATTTTTGTCATTTTTGTCATTTTTGTCATTTTTGTCATTTTTGTCATTTTTGTCATTTTTGTCATTTTTGTCATTTTTGTCATTTTTGTCATTTTTGTCATTTTTGTCATTTTTGTCATTTTTGTCATTTTTGTCATTTTTGTCATTTTTGTCATTTTTGTCATTTTTGTCATTTTTGTCATTTTTGTCATTTTTGTCATTTTTGTCATTTTTGTCATTTTTGTCATTTTTGTCATTTTTGTCATTTTTGTCATTTTTGTCATTTTTGTCATTTTTGTCATTTTTGTCATTTTTGTCATTTTTGTCATTTTTGTCATTTTTGTCATTTTTGTCATTTTTGTCATTTTTGTCATTTTTGTCATTTTTGTCATTTTTGTCATTTTTGTCATTTTTGTCATTTTTGTCATTTTTGTCATTTTTGTCATTTTTGTCATTTTTGTCATTTTTGTCATTTTTGTCATTTTTGTCATTTTTGTCATTTTTGTCATTTTTGTCATTTTTGTCATTTTTGTCATTTTTGTCATTTTTGTCATTTTTGTCATTTTTGTCATTTTTGTCATTTTTGTCATTTTTGTCATTTTTGTCATTTTTGTCATTTTTGTCATTTTTGTCATTTTTGTCATTTTTGTCATTTTTGTCATTTTTGTCATTTTTGTCATTTTTGTCATTTTTGTCATTTTTGTCATTTTTGTCATTTTTGTCATTTTTGTCATTTTTGTCATTTTTGTCATTTTTGTCATTTTTGTCATTTTTGTCATTTTTGTCATTTTTGTCATTTTTGTCATTTTTGTCATTTTTGTCATTTTTGTCATTTTTGTCATTTTTGTCATTTTTGTCATTTTTGTCATTTTTGTCATTTTTGTCATTTTTGTCATTTTTGTCATTTTTGTCATTTTTGTCATTTTTGTCATTTTTGTCATTTTTGTCATTTTTGTCATTTTTGTCATTTTTGTCATTTTTGTCATTTTTGTCATTTTTGTCATTTTTGTCATTTTTGTCATTTTTGTCATTTTTGTCATTTTTGTCATTTTTGTCATTTTTGTCATTTTTGTCATTTTTGTCATTTTTGTCATTTTTGTCATTTTTGTCATTTTTGTCATTTTTGTCATTTTTGTCATTTTTGTCATTTTTGTCATTTTTGTCATTTTTGTCATTTTTGTCATTTTTGTCATTTTTGTCATTTTTGTCATTTTTGTCATTTTTGTCATTTTTGTCATTTTTGTCATTTTTGTCATTTTTGTCATTTTTGTCATTTTTGTCATTTTTGTCATTTTTGTCATTTTTGTCATTTTTGTCATTTTTGTCATTTTTGTCATTTTTGTCATTTTTGTCATTTTTGTCATTTTTGTCATTTTTGTCATTTTTGTCATTTTTGTCATTTTTGTCATTTTTGTCATTTTTGTCATTTTTGTCATTTTTGTCATTTTTGTCATTTTTGTCATTTTTGTCATTTTTGTCATTTTTGTCATTTTTGTCATTTTTGTCATTTTTGTCATTTTTGTCATTTTTGTCATTTTTGTCATTTTTGTCATTTTTGTCATTTTTGTCATTTTTGTCATTTTTGTCATTTTTGTCATTTTTGTCATTTTTGTCATTTTTGTCATTTTTGTCATTTTTGTCATTTTTGTCATTTTTGTCATTTTTGTCATTTTTGTCATTTTTGTCATTTTTGTCATTTTTGTCATTTTTGTCATTTTTGTCATTTTTGTCATTTTTGTCATTTTTGTCATTTTTGTCATTTTTGTCATTTTTGTCATTTTTGTCATTTTTGTCATTTTTGTCATTTTTGTCATTTTTGTCATTTTTGTCATTTTTGTCATTTTTGTCATTTTTGTCATTTTTGTCATTTTTGTCATTTTTGTCATTTTTGTCATTTTTGTCATTTTTGTCATTTTTGTCATTTTTGTCATTTTTGTCATTTTTGTCATTTTTGTCATTTTTGTCATTTTTTTCATTTTTGTCATTTTTGTCATTTTTGTCATTTTTGTCATTTTTGTCATTTTTGTCATTTTTGTCATTTTTGTCATTTTTGTCATTTTTGTCATTTTTGTCATTTTTGTCATTTTTGTCATTTTTGTCATTTTTGTCATTTTTGTCATTTTTGTCATTTTTGTCATTTTTGTCATTTTTGTCATTTTTGTCATTTTTGTCATTTTTGTCATTTTTGTCATTTTTGTCATTTTTGTCATTTTTGTCATTTTTGTCATTTTTGTCATTTTTGTCATTTTTGTCATTTTTGTCATTTTTGTCATTTTTGTCATTTTTGTCATTTTTGTCATTTTTGTCATTTTTGTCATTTTTGTCATTTTTGTCATTTTTGTCATTTTTGTCATTTTTGTCATTTTTGTCATTTTTGTCATTTTTGTCATTTTTGTCATTTTTGTCATTTTTGTCATTTTTGTCATTTTTGTCATTTTTGTCATTTTTGTCATTTTTGTCATTTTTGTCATTTTTGTCATTTTTGTCATTTTTGTCATTTTTGTCATTTTTGTCATTTTTGTCATTTTCTTGTCTTCAACAGAAATTATGAAATTTCAACCATCAGTTCAGTTCTAATCCTTTCAAATTTCTTTCCTCACAAAAAAAAATGATGGAATTTTCAGCTCAATAACCGAGACTTTACGATCTTCGTTGCTCATCAGGAGCATCCAAAATTGATTACGCATCAAAAATGGCTCCTCGTTAGCTGGATTGAGCTCGTCTCCAATTGACGGCCTTCATCGTTTCCCAAAATTAGAAAGTATCTTCCGGCCATTGATGGCTGAAATGAGGATGAGGATAACGATGAAATGGTCCAGTTTAACCAGCCAGAGCCGGAGTCGTAAATTGATGGCTTCAACCAATCATCAATCGAACGAGCCGGGGATGGATAAAATGAATGATACTGTTTGCTAGAGCATAAAAAGGACCATTTTCTCGAGTAATAGAAACCCTGGAAATGGGAAAATTGAGGCCTTAACAAGATTTTCGGCAGTTGAGAGAGAAGGCATCATGTAGATTCTACGCAAGGGTTTACTGTTTCAATACTGGGCCTCATTTATTGCCGTCTGAATGTTTGGAAATTGTTTGCAAAACATGCAACTTTGAATTGGATGCTGGAATTTGTTGAATGTGGGTGAAGGGGACTCGATATAGGGGAAAGCCAATCAAGAGACAGATGGTCTAATTTAGAATTCGAAGACTCATTGCAGATTTCCAGAGATGATTGAAAATTCCAGAGAAGAACTGCATCAGTTGTGATTCTCACAATAAAAACCGCATTTGGATATTTTGAAAGCGATATTTTTATCCGTCTGTATGACAAAATTTCATTCTAGATAATTCTCTTACAGTTAAAGTTTTGATTTTCGATTTTTTATTTCTAATTTTAATTTGTTATATCTGTTTGACGAAAGATGTGAATAGCTATCAAACTACAAATAAGAAATTTTGTCACCCAACCCCAAAGTGTGACTTTCTGTGTCTTACCGTATTTGTGCAACAAATCCGGGCATCAATCGTTCCAAACACTCCGACTCTTTTTCAGTATTTTTTGTGGTCCATTTCAAAAAGCCACACCAAACCAGATTCTTGAAGCAAAGTCGACCAATTTCTTCAAACCAACCCGTTCAGCTGAACTACTCAATTGCATGTGGGTGCAAGCAAAAAGACTGGTAAAAATCTAGCAGACAACAGTTGTGAAACATTGCACTGCAGAGACTGCATAAGTCACGTTCGGTCGGCATTCCGTAAGCTGAAATGGGTTTTCTTCGTGTTTTCGGGCTGGAATTGAGAAAGTTTTTCCCTCCGTTCTTCAGACGATTCCGAGAAATATCGTGTCATATGAATGAACGTGACGGCAATGCGGAAGAGTATTTTGTGTGGAATTTGTCGATCGTGAGTGGGTATATATATTTTACTTTTAACGGTGCATACAGTTGAAGCATCTGAGTCATTTTGTAATGTTAGCAATTGAATCTCAGACACCAATCAGAAAAATTTGATTAATGTTTGGTTACTGTTTTTTCCCATATAAAAAAAAAGTCAACAGAATACCCAATTTAGATTGAGTTTCTAAGCAAAATAAAATTTAGAAAAAATCCAATCAGAATGGAAGAATTAATTAGAAACTACGTATTTGAAAGCAACGCATTTAGATGAATTTATTTTGATACAGTGAACTTCCAAGAGCCTGTTTCTCTTTTGTTTTTCAACTTCTAAAATATACCTTCAACTCAGAAACACGAAAAACTTTTCCAAGCTCTTCGACAAAATCGATGTATGTTTTGATGTTCGACGATGTTCAAACTTTTGAATATTTGAACAAGCTATCAATGGGGATAAAGTTTTCCATCCTAAAGAAGCGCTTGTTATCAACCATTTTCAAAACTACCCCACACTTGCCTTTGCTCGATTTCTGACGTTGTTCTTCAATGGCACGGCACAAATCCCAAAATCCTACTCCATTCTTCACCTTCTCGAAAGTCCTCGCCATTCAACAAAATCATAAACAACTTCGCTCATTCTATACAACAGACACTCGAGTGATCCAAAGTAAGGTACCTACATTGAATTGTGCATGCAAATCAGCAGCCATCCTCTTCTCATATCCTTGTCGAATCCGTCGTGTCGTCTGACTTTTAATATAAATCCAGTAGGTGGCGTTTATTTCGCACATATATAAGCCGTTCATCACCTCTGGGGTACCACCCACTCTTCGTTATTCAGATGAAAAATTCGTGGGAATATGTTCGCAGATCATAACGAAGAAACAAACTTTTAATGAAGCGGGGCGCTGATTTCTGTTGAGTTTCTTCATTTGGTCTTGAAGATTTTTTTTGGTAGCTGAGTTGAACAAAATCATCATCGTTTCTACAGAAAATGGGAATAACAAAAATGCACGAGTTAGTCTTAGTCTGATCTTTAAACGTGATTTTATGTACATGAATTAAATTTTTTCTGATCTTTGAATATTTTTGTAAACATTAAATTTTAAAAGTATGTGAGAAAAATTTAAAAAAAATCGTTTAATGGCAGTGATTGATGTTTTGGAAATTGAAAAATAATTAATGCTTTTCCATCACTTTTTTAACTAACGATTATGTAAGTTTTCTTAGCATCTCGGAGATCTATATTCTAGTTTCTATTTTACTGAATTCAGTTTCAAAATGTTTTGGTTTTTGAAACTTATTTCAAGGTTAACATTCAGAGCAATTTGTAAAAAGAAATTTTAAAAATACACATTTTTTCTCAAATTTTATTATCAAGTCAACAAAAGCAGCAAAGACAAGGAAATTTAGGTCGTAGCCAAGGATTTGGAATTGAATTATTATTTTTTGTTTTTTTTTTGCTAAACTCCCTCACACCAAAAAAAAACCATCTGTTCCCAGCATATCGACTGCAAAAAACAACAACAAACGTAAACAAAAACCTTCATATTACGCTGGGAACTAATTTATTTTCTGTTTAAGTTAGTTGCGAGAGAAGGGACAAGAAAAAGTACGTAAGAATGATGATACTTGATCCCTGAAGATACTTGATTTCTTGAGCTATATCTCGGAACTGGAATGTCTTATTTAGATCAAATGTTCTTGAAAAATATGCCAAATAGAACCAAATAACAAACCTGCAATCTAAAAAAAATGATTTTTTTTGTTTTATTTCACTTTGTTTGAAGAATCTAACAAAATGCGACTTGAAGATCCTTTTGAATCATGTTAAAATGTTTCCCTCACGAAAAAAATGTTATAAAATATTTATTCCAATATGTCAATCGTTAGAGTATAACATGAACTTCTTAAAGCCATATTTCCAAAACAATAGTAAACTCTAAATTTTTCTTTAAGAAAAAGTTTGATCCCTTGAGTCCAAAAAGATATATTTTCCTTCTGAATGGATGTTGATCATTACTAAGAACGAAATTATTAATATTTATCTAATGGCTTATATCTATCCAGAAGTATCCTGATAAAAAGTACTCAAAAAAGTGCTGCTAAGTAGACAAACTTTTAAAATTCTTTTTGTTTGACACTTAATGAAAACTTATATGGCCAAAAAACTCATTGGAACTGTCAGCTTTAAATTTTGCATGATTTTTGCAAAAGATTAAGACACCCTGATTAAAGGATCAAGACTCCTTTAACTTTCAAAATATCACAATTTTTTTGTCCCATGAAATTGCTTCCAGTTCCTTTTCGGTTTCATGTATTGATCTAGCTTTGCAGCTTATAAACATGAAACTACACGCTGTTAGAAAATCCATAAAACAGCGATCGACAGAATTTTTCTAAAAAGATGTGACGAGAATAAGAAAAATATATCAAGTATGACCATAACACCGCTGCAAAAATTGACTTTTTGCTTCCTTATGATTTTGTGTTCCCTGTTTGGTCTCCTAGCATCAATTAAAAATTTGTGGTAATTTGGTTGATTCTTGAATTAGCGCAACACGTTTCAATTTTGTACGGAAATTTGTATGGCAGAAGAAATTTTTGTCTATAAATTTACCCAGGAAATTCAAATCAGCTTGTAATAAAGGCTTTAATTATTGATTTTGCCTATTCTTAAGCTTCATTTTTTGACAAACATGAAAAGAAGCTAAGTAATTCATGAAAAAACTAAAACCATTTCAATGTAAAAAAAATGAATCCATTGAAAAGTGCTCAAAAATGGTAGTCTTCGATTTCTAGGGCATTCAATAATTTTATGAAATATGTTTGCAAAGGTTTTATAAAATATAAAACAAATTGGCCATGTAGAGCAGATTTTTATTATTTATAATTTTCATTCTACAGTAGAATAGCTTTCAAATAAGCATTCAAAAATGCTAGTATTAATTAAAATTAAAAACAATTTTTTTGTATAACATCGAATACCTTTTCTAGGGTACATGTTTGGTTTGTAGGTTGTTAACTTGAAATCAACTGTAAGAATCAAGAAAAACTAATCATCTAAAATTATATTTTTCTGAAATTCCAGTACATCTCTGGTGATTTTTAAAACGAATAATTTTGCTTTCCTATACAAACTTCCGTACAAAATTGAAACTCGTTGTGCTAATTCAGGACTTAATGAATCGCTTTCAGTAGTGAAAAAAAAACAAAGAAGAAATCGTGTAAGGTGCAAAAATTCATAAATTTAAAATTTCCAAACAAAGCTTGCAGAGGTCTAATGGTGAAATTTAATATGATTTGAGAATGAATATTTAAGAATTAAAAGATAAAAGACGGATAAAAGATTAGAATAAGATGAAAGATGTTGAAAATGAGCGGAAGAGTAAATTTATTTTGAAAAACTTTACATCACATTCATCTCCTTGTTCCCCATGGGCTAATTACTTTGCAGAGGTTTATGAAAAAGAATTAATGCAATTACCATCATTTAAAAATAGCACAATCTTAAATGTTCTTACTAGAAGGACATAGGACATTTTCTCATAGATAAGACCGATAAATCAGTAACAAACGATTTTTAAAATATTTTAAAGTATGATAAAAAAAATGAATAAAAATTAAAATCACTAATAATCAAGGTTGATGGCGTTCAAGCTTGAATTTCTTTGAAAAAGAATATTAATTTTATCTTAAAGGCAAGTCGATTGTTTATATTTTTCATATGGATTTGATTAAGAAGCAACAATTTAAGAGCGTTTAAAAGGAGAAATCGATGCTCGTCTCCATAACGAAATCAAATAGTCAAAAATGGTTAAATGGTTTCTCCAGAATAAAGTTTCATTTATCAATAGGTCCAATCATAAGGGCAAATTCCGGGCATTTGATTTCAAAATTGATGACCATAAATCCGGGCAACATCCGAGCAAATTTTCTCAGAAACCAGAAATTGCTCAAAAAAAATCAAAAACAAAAGTTAAAAAAAAAACTTTTTTGTTTCATCAAAACTCATCGATCGATTTTGAGTTTTTTAGGCTTCCAAAAAACCTTTCATGATAACTTTGGTAAAACTTGCTTCAATTTTTTTCTTGAAGAAATTCGTTGGATCGTTGGAGTTGGATTTGTCAAATAATGTGAATAAATCCGGGCCTTTTTTTCCCAAATTTTGTATTAAATATCCGAGCAAATCCAGATAAAATCGGGCAATCTGCAACCTTATCCAATCATCGTGAAAAGGTACGATTTTCTGTGATGAATGTAAAATCATCTATTTAGTCTCCGAGAAGATTGAGGTGAGGAGTATTTGCATAAAAAATATTTCATGATGATCATCTCCTAGGACATTTTCCTGGGAAGAAAAGTGCTGTATCATCAGCAAAAAACCTTGGAGCGCCATTATGGGAAGTTTTTGAAGGTCATTTACATAAAGATGAAACAGCATTGGTCAAATAGTACTCCTTTGGGGGACTCCAGTATCTTAAGTACTGGACATAATAAAGCAAACAGATTAAGGTGCAAATTTGGTTAATATTGGTATTGTTTTTTTACGGATTTATAAAATCAGGCTTAACATCGCGAATTTTGTTGATTTTGGAAATAGTTTCATTTAAATTTATGTTTATTTCAATTATCTGCAATCCAGCTAGGGAAATAAGAAATAAATAGTTTAGACTTAGGTTGCCAGATTGCCCGTTTTTATCCAGGTTTTCCCGGAAATTTGTTAAAAATTGGGGAACGGTCCGGCTCGACAACAAACAGCAACTTTGTTATACGATTCATATACATTATAGAATCATCGTATTAAACTCGAAAAAACAGCGCTTACCTATCAGAGTGGAGACAATATATATTCATATATGCATATTTTTAACTTCTGACTTGAGCGATAAGAATTATACAAATTGGACGATGTTCAACACATTATTCGTACATCCTGAAAGTATGCGAGAGAGCGCAAGTTTTGCTCTCAATGCATGAAAACCGTTGCCAGCAACACTATATGCTGCTTTTTTTCATTGGAAATTTTTTCCTAATGAACCATCTGATTTTTAGCAATCAGGAAAGCTGCTTATCGCAGAAAGTAGAGAAAGGTTGTTTTCTCACTTGAATCCTGTACGGGAGAATAAATTGTCAAACATGGCGGACTTTTCATAAAATCCGATTTATACCGACTTTAAGAAACCATCTTTACGATCGTTTACTTATTTGATAGGAATTGCAATTCGCATTTACATTGTACATGATTTGAGCTATCATTTCTACCGCGGATTTATGTTTGGCCCCGCTCCCCGGATTTAATTAAAAAATGCCAGGAATTTTCCCGGATTTATTAACTTTATTTGGCATATCAATCAAAAAAACAACGAACGCATCCAAAACGAGATTTTTGGAGCCAGTTTTGTAAAAATAATCATGAAAGATTTTCTGGAAGCCCAAAATACGGTTTAAAATCTGTCGATGAGTTTTATTGAAGAAAAAAAAATTTTTTTTCTTGATTATAGTTGAGTAATTTCTGGGTTTTGAGATAATTTGCCCAGGACTTATGGTCGTCACTTTTCAAATCAAAGGCCCGGATTTTTTCAAGGTATTCATTAAAAATTGCCTGGATACGTGCTGAGAAAATTCTGTCAACCTTTGTTTAGACCAGCTTAAATTTTTCCTTCATAAACTGTCAAAATCGATCATTTTTTAAAGTTGATCCCTCTTTTTGGTGATGATGATAAACTGAACACCCCTTTGCATATTGTTTATATGGCTCCGGAAGTGCATGGGGGAATAGGGTGACCAGAAAGACGCAACGCATTGAATTTTTTTTGTAAAAAAAGTCAGCTTCGTTCAACTTGATGTCCAAAACCGACAACAAATGAGGAAAGAATTCAAAACCAAGCTCATTTGAAAGTGATTAGTTTCATTGTTTTTTATTGTTTCATTTCTATAGCACAAAACAGATGCTCTCTCTATTAAAATCAAAAACGGCGCCGGCTACGTCCTGGTAGTCAATGGATAGATTGAAAAAGAGGAAAAAAGACGAAAGAACAAATTTTTGCTTTAGGACCGAGGTTACCTCTGCAACTTGGCAAGTAAATTTTTGGAGGATTAGTAAAAGGATGTGATCACGAGACACTTTTGACCATTTACTAGCTGGGATAGACATTGATAACATGTTAGAAATTTACCTTTTTCTAAAAGTTATTGATCTTCGACTAAAACCAAGGCCGGATTAATAGGGGGGCAAAAGGGGCAATTGCTCCGGGGGGGGGGCCCCCTGAGGGAATTTTTTTTAACATAACTTTAATCATATAACTTCAATTTCTACGAATCTATGAAAAGAAACCTAAACAAGAAAATCGAAATGAAAACTTGAAATATAAAAACTAAAAGGCCCCCCGTAAAATAATATCCCGAATTTTTTTTCTCTTACATAAGTAAAGGGGGCCCCTAGAGTAAGCAGTGAAGCAGTTCTCCAGCAATTTGAGCACTGTGAAAATCAAAATCTTGGTACTGAATTTCAAAATATTCTACTCAAAGTTGGGTATAAAAATAATGTTATCGAATTCGAAAATGAAAATCAAGAACAGTATGATGAAAAACATCTCAAATTTTCATTATTTTTATTGAAAAAAAAACCAGTCAGGATATTCTATAAAGAACAGGTAAAATAAAGAAAAACATCTTTTCATTTTCATTACATTAAAACGTCTTGCACATTAGCTTTCCAATTAATGGTTTCTGAACTATAATAGCAGCTAATTTCGCCGAAACTGGCTCACAGTGCTAGGAGAGAACAGAGAAACTTTTCAATCATTATTTTTGGAAATTCAGACTATAAATTCTTAACCCTTTTTCCTCCCAATTTTTAAAAATAAAATCTTTAAAAATGATTTTATTTGCTTAAATTGAACCAATCTACAATACTGAGTTTCTTCATTGAATTTCCTTCCCAATTTCTGGCTTAGACTTGAAATTCGTATTGAAACATTTTCAACTGATTTAACCTAAATTGTATCATCTACTGAAGTAAATATCCTGAAATCAGCATATCATTTTCCATATTTTCATTCTCAAATTATCAGTAAAACTATCTCATAGTTGAGTTGCTTATATCATTTAGTGGTTCTCGTAACATGAATATTTCTTTGTATTTTATCTTATCTTTTTCTTGATTCACAGTCACTGAAGTTCAGTTTTTTAGTTTTCTGAATTTTGAGAACTCAGGATCTTTGTTTAAGGTACTAAACTCATTTGGATTCCTTATCTGATTTTTTCAATGATAACTGATTCTGTGGATTGAACATTTAATCTCTATTTTGAATTTTTTTTTTCAATCGATCATCTTTTAGGCTTTCGGGCATCGAATAAAATTTTTGTTACATTTAAAATAATAATTTTTTATTTGATGAGAATCATATTCATTAACAGCTCATGAAAACGTTTTTTGTGTTTCAAAGATATAAAATTGAAATACACATTTGGTGCAACTTTTGCTTCGGGTCTGATTGTTGCTTCAAGTCTCTTTTTTTTTTATTTTATTCATATATTGTTTCTTAAAACTTTATTTGAATTCAATTATTTTGTTTATTTTTTGAATATTGTATTCCATGCTTCAAATCTTCATGATACTTCCCAGTTGTCATTAGGTAAATATTTCTCGATGAAGCACAACCCAGATGATCAATGATGAAATGAAAAACATTTAAAATATCTATTCGGTCATTTTTTCAAAACCGGTCATTTTTTCAAAACCTGAGAGTTTTAGTTGGAGATAATGGAATTAAAAAATTGAAAAATAATGTTGAATTTTGCAAATCAAAGCTTTAGTTTTTGAGAAAATTCTAAACTCTTCCGCAATGTTTGCACGTGATTAATTAACAATTTTTAATTGAAGATATCAGACACTATTTTCTACGCAGATAATATGGCTATTTCAAGGCAGTATACTGAACTCATCTCCAGTCCTTTTAAACGTTTAAAATGTTTGTATTCTCTGGAATATTATTTTGAAAAATTCAAGTCAGAGCCCCCCCCCCCATCCCGAGAAAAATTGCCCTGGGCCACCCTGTGGCTTAATCCGGCCCTGACTAAAACTCTTTTATTTTTAATATTTCCCTATGTATTTCCTGATATCTTCAAAATGTATAAAAAAAATTGATAGTCTCATTAAAGCCTATAAGCCTAAAAAAACATTCTTTAGAATTGAAAATCGCCGTAACAATTCTTCGATAAACATGGGAAGCGGATCGATTTTGACTAATTTATTTTATTGGTTTGTAGAGAAAACAAACTAAGGTATTATAAATTACGAAACAATATTGAAATTAAAACTTGAAGCTTCTAAACAAAGCTTACCAGAATTTTTTTTAGCGCCTATCCGAACCGGACCAATCCGGACAGTTTTTTACAAAAACCTGGCAAAATCCGGTCAAAATTGACGAGTAAACTGACAACGGTCAAAATAGACGAATCAAAATAGAATACGAAAAATCAGGGAAAATTTTTGTCAACTGTACTACAAGTTGCCAACTTGTAAGCTTACTTACTCAATTTCAGATCAATGCAAATTTTGCAATCGCTTTTTTAGATTTCTAAAAACATATCTATGCTCTTTTTTTGGGCAATCTCTTGTCATTGAGTAGTGTCTGAGTAGTTAGTTGAGTTGTTTTTAAAAATGGGAACAAGTTCTTTTTTTCTTGATTAAAAACTTTAAAAATTAATTCTGTATGCAGCTTGCATAAGTTGTTAAATTTTATCTTATTTATAATTTTTTTAAATAAACTAATAAAAAAAATTTCAAAATTTGATCATTTAAATAAAACAAATATTCATTTTAGCAAAAACTCCACTTTTCAGATCAAAAATACAATACTTATCTGTTTGCCTTGTTTGAACTTGTGAATGTTAAAGTTTTCCTGAATTTGTGTTGCGCGAAAAATATTGCCATTTGATGAACGGTCTCGCCGTGCCGGTTTCCATTTTCACAGTCTGAAAATCAAGAGTTGAAAATAGGCTAAGCTTGGATCTTCTTTTTCTTTCTACTGTTTTGGATTCGCTTTCTGGGCTCATCCAAAAGGAGAAAGGTCCGGTACCCCAGACTATTTGCCCTGCTTAGCTTGGATGATAATTATTTCTTCACAAAACATTTTGTTGTCAAACAAAATCAACGTCTTTCTTCTACGCGCATCGCCTACTCCATTAACCAAGTTTCGATTTTGACAATTACATCGATACATAGAGGAAAGTGGGTTATCGTGGACTACTTTTTTTTTGCTCCAACGTTCCTTAATTATATGATATCAAATGAAAAAGAGAAATGGTTTGGTTTTCTACTTTTCCAGATTATCATTTGACAATAATATTTTATAAATTATTTTTTCTCTTAAATTTGGATTGCTGTTAAAAATTATGTTTTAATAGTTTATAAGTAGATCCTAAAATAAAGAATTCTTAATTTAATAATTTATATTTAGGCAGTTTCAGGTGAGAAACCTAAAGAGAGAGTTTTGTAGAATCGAATTGTTGCAACAATAAATTAGCTTAGATTACTACCATTCGGGGTAAATTTTCAAAACACAATTTTCTGATTTGGTTTTTTATATCCCTTTTCGTAAATTGCATTTATGAATTAATGCATACGTAAGGCGAACCAGAGAAAGGTGCCAAGTATCTTGATTTTTCAGGACTTTTCCTGATTTTCGAGAAACCGTCTTGAGTTTTAAAAAACGCTTGAAAGGTCCTGATTTAAAAAAAATGGCTTTGAAATGTCCTGATGTTAAAAAATACATATAAAATATAACTGAATTTTAGTTAACCCTCCAAAGTAGTTCGCAAAATATCCGTTTCGGTAAAATTTGACTTGCAGTTTGTTGGCGTTCCCCTGGCTGCAAATGTTCAAATGTTGATGATGATGATAATGATATAAGATTCATTGTGTAGGAAATTTATTCTTATTTCTTATAATATTTTAAAATAAAGTAGATATGTTTTATCAAGTTATCGGTAGTTGGTAACGAGTGAAAAAAAAATTTCAATTATTTTTAAACTATTCATAGTTTTTTACAGTTTTACTGTATTTGAGTGGTTTTGGTCTTTGGAATTTTCAAGAATAAATCTATCCGGCGATGTTTAAATGTGTTGAGAAAAAAGAAATTTACTAGAAATAATTTTCTAAAAAAATACATCCAAATTTTGCTTTGCTTCGCAGCATCTCATTTCTCAATAAAAAGATTTTTGAAAATTATGTTATTTTTTGTTAATTTTATTATCGTTTTCATAGATCATACGTGGTATCTCAAAAATCTTATTACAAGAGTACAGTAAGGTTTTTTTTTACACTGATATACGTACCGCGTAAAAAAAACCGTGTAAAAAAAAACCGTGTTAATTCCCGAAAACCGTGTAAAAAAAGACCAATCGAATTCTGCAGCTCTGAAGTTCTGACACTTAAAACCTGAGACCTGTTACCTGAGACTTGAGACCTGGACTTGAGAATGTAGACTAGAGACATGAGACCTGAGACTTTAGGCATGACACCTGAGACCTAAGTCCACATTAGACCTGAGACCTGAGACTAGAAAACTAAGACATAAAACACGAGACCTGACACCTGAGACATGGGACATGAGACATGGGACATGAGACCTGAGACCTGAGACATGAGACATGAGCCATGAGACACGAGACATGAGGCATGAGACATGAGATATAAGACCTGAGACCTGAGACCTGAGACCTGAGACCTGAGACATGAGACATGAGACCTGAGGTATGAGACAAGAGCCATGAAAAATGAGACCTGAGACATGAGACTTTAGACTTGTGAAAGCTACTAGTGTTATTACCGCGAAAAATTAGATTAGCTCCGATTTCAACTGGCGACCTCTCTAGTGAAAGGGTTTGACTTGTAGGTGACGAAAAATAGTGTCGCGACTTCGCTAGTACAAGCTATTAGTGTAAGTATCGCAAAAAATTAGTTGAGTTTCGATACCGGTCAAGTGAAAGGGTTTGATTTGTAGGTAACGAAAAATAGTGTCGCGACTTCGCTAGTACAAGCTACTAGGATTAGTACCGCGAGAAATTAGTTAAGCTCCGATTTAGACATGCGACCCCTCTAGTGAAAGGGTTTGACTTTTAGGTGACGAAAAATAGTGTCGCGTGTTCGCTAGTACAAGTTACTAGTGTTAGTACAGCGAGATATTTGTTTAGCTCCGATTTCAACTTGCAACCCCTCTAGTGAAAGGGTTTGACAAGTAGGTGACGAAAAATAGTGTCGCGAGTTCGCTAGTACAAGCTTCTAGTGTTAGTACCGCGAGAAATTAGTTTAGCTCCGATTTCAACTTTCGACCGGTCGAATGAAAGGGTTTGACTTCTAGGTGACGAAAAACAGTGTCGCGAGTTCGCTAGTACAAGTTACTAGTGTTAGTACAGCGAGATATTAGTTTAGCTCCGATTTCAACTTGCAACCCCTCTAGTGAAAGGGTTTGACAAGTAGGTGACGAAAAATAGTGTCGCGAGTTCGCTAGTACAAGCTTCTAGTGTTAGTACCGCGAGAAATTAGTTAAGCTCCGATTTCAACTTGCGACCCCTCTAGTGAAAGGGTTTCACTTGAAGGTGACGAAGAGTAGTGTCAAACCCTTTCACTTAAACGGTTGAAAGTTGAAATCGGAGCTCAACTAATTTCTCGCGGTACTAACACTAGTAGCTTGTACTAGCGAATTTGCGACACTATTTTTCGTCACCCGCAAGTCAAACCCTTTCACTAGAGGGGTCGCAAGTTGAAATCGGAGCTAAACTAGTTTCTCGCGGTACTAACATTAGTAGCTTGTACTAGCGAAGTCGCGACACTATTTTTCGTCACCTGCAAGTCAACCCCTTTCACTTGACCGGTCGAAATTTGAAATCGGAGCTAAACTAATTTCTCGCGGTACTTACACTAGTAGCTTGTACTAGCGAACACGCGACACTATTTTTCGTCACCTACTTGTCAAACCCTTTCACTAGAGGGGTTGCAAGTTGAAATCGGAGCTAAACTAATATCTCGCGGTACTAACACTAGTAACTTGTACTAGCGAACACGCGACACTATTTTTCGTCACCTACAAGTCAAACCCTTTCACTAGAGGGGTCGCATGTCTAAATCGGAGCTAAACTAATTTCTCGCGATACTAATCCTAGTAGTTTGTACTAGCGAACTTACGACACTATTTTTCGTCACCTAGAAGTCAAACCCTTTCATTCGACCGGTCGAAAGTTGAAATCGGAGCTAAACTAATTTCTCGCGGTACTAACACTAGTAGCTTGTACTAGCGAATTCGCGACACTATTTTTCGTCACCCACAAGTCAAACCCTTTCACTAGAGGGGTCGCAAGTTGAAATCGGAGCTTAACTAATTTCTCGCGGTACTAATCCTAGTAGCTTGTACTAGCGAAGTCGCGACACTATTTTTCGTCACCCACAAGTCAAACCCTTTCACTAGAGGGGTCGCATGTTGAAATCGGAGCGAAACTTATTTTTCGCGGTACTAATACTAGTAGCTTGTCTCCGGTCTCAGGTCCAAAGTCTCATGTCTCAGGCCTCAGGTCTCATGTTTCATGGCTCTTGTCTCATGCCTCAGGTCTCATGTTTCATGCCTCATGTCTCATGTCTCATGTCCCATGTCTCAGGTCTAAAGTCTCATGTTTCATGGTTCTTGTCTCATGCCTCAGGTCTCAGGTCTCAGGTCTGATGTCTCATGCTGAGGTCTCAAGTCTAATATCCCTTGTCTCAGGTTCCAGGTCTCAGTTCTCATGTCTAATTTCTAATGTTTCATGTCTCATGTCTCATGTCTCAAGTCTCAGATCTCAGGTCTCAGGTCTCAAGTCTCAGGTCTCAGGTCTCAGGTCTCAGGTCTCAGGTCCCAGGTCTCAGGTCCCAGGTCTCAGGTCCCAGGTCTCAGGTCCCATGTATCATGTTCTTAGTCTAAGAGATAAGATTTTCCCAACTTCAAAAAGATTCTAAGTGTTTTCCTTTGAAAAGGACTTAGAATATTTTCTCTCAAAAACCGTGTTAATTCGCGAAAACCGTGTAAAAAAAACCGTGTTAATTCCCGAAAACCGTGTAAAAAAAGCCGTGTAAAAAAACCGCGTTAAAAAAACCGTGTAAAAAAAACCTAGGTGTATAGTGGAACAAAGATTAAATGATTAGAATGTGCGTTTCGGGTCATATTGACCCGAACAGTTTTGGAAGGCGTGATGATGAAAACATCAAACAAATCTGTCATAAAATAGTTAAAACGATGATAACCTTTGCTTCAGATTATATTCAAATTGTGTTTTTTTTTATATAAACTGAGAAGGTTCTACTAGTTTCAGTTGCATAGTTTGAGGTGAAACTACTTGTTTTTCACCTTTATTTATGCAATCCAAGCAGAGATGCATGTTCTTTCCATTAATTTGGTGGTGTCCTAAAAAATCCTGATTTTTTCATCGTGGTGTCCTGACTTTTGACTAAATCACCTGGCATCTCTAGTACCAGAAGGTTTTTTTTTTATTGTTGGAGGAAGGTTCTGAAAAATATATAAGCCAATAGTGTCGAATTGACACTCTAGACCAAGATTTTTTGAAACACGAGGTTTTCCGACTTTGACAGTAAGTAGGCGAGGAGTGAGCGTGGCTCTCAATGAGTTTTTTTTACAAACAGAAGATTACTTGCTCAGCTTTTGTATAATTTGTTGGTACACAAACTCCATGAGTTCCGCAGTTGCAAATATATGAATCGGGAATTTGGTGTACGGTAATACCTCCTACATATGTATAAACACCTTTCTTTAGACTAGTTATAGGTGGTTATAGTTTGGAAAAAGTATCTATGTCGAATAAAAAAAAACCCAATACGATTGTAATTTATTGACCAAAAATCCAAAATAAATTTGATATCAAAATGGTTTTCCGATACGGAATATATGAAAAATGGTACCCAGATTTCAAACACGCCAAGATCTACTTATGCAAGAGGCCAGCTCTGCAGATGGAGCGTAAATTTTTTTTCCCGACTCATTTCGTGCAAATCATAAACTCATTATCGGACCCGACCATTTTATGGAAGTGGTTTTTGTGGTTGACTGGCTGGCTGTTTGCTCATTTATGGGTCTGAGTACGGGGGCACACAGCTGCTTGCCCATAGTAGTACAGGTAATAAAAAAAATTATCAGCATAATTAATGGGTAAGGTAATTATGGATTTCCCCCGCTTCTTCAAACAACTGCCAGCTGGATGCTCTCTTTGCCCTCTTAGTAAGAAAAAACCAACGTAAAAACACCAGCCATATTAAATCGTAATTCGGCAATTCTCGAGGGTTACACAAAAGCCGTTCAAATTCATCACGGCTTTCCCCAGGTACTTTGGCGACCGGATTAAAGCCAAACTGAGGATGGGGGACAAGAAAAAACAAAATTTCGACACAAAAATGTAACCTCCAAAAAACGCTTCATTGATTATGCATGTCATGAAATCGCTCGCTTCAGATTCAACAAAAAAAAAACAACATCGCGAGAAAATCACAAAATCCCCTAAACTAGGGACCTCAACATTTTGGAAATCCCTCCGGTGCGTATTGGGTTTGAAAACTCCAGCCTTTAGGGGGGGATAGGATCAACTTTTCCCCCGGATAAGGGTGCAGGTTGTAGACCAAAAAACCGATTTCCCGGTGTCAATCAATCCTCATTAAAATTTGTTTCGTCTTCTTCAACGAAAAAAAAACGCTCAACTGGAATGGCCAAATCATGATGGAAATAATGCAAATCGGAACCTCGTTAGGGTGAGTCTTGCCTGCACCAGTAGAAACTTGACTGAATCGTGGAAGGTTTTCCGAGAAATCGAAGGGATGACTTTTGATTTCGAAGGATCGTCGAGGAAATTTTCGGGAAACACGCGCGTTCTCTCTCTTGGATTGAAATTGTATCCCTGAATTCTGAACAGATGCAAATGCTTTTCTTCCAGACTAGACTATGGACTATGGAATTCATGCAAATTCTGGGGTTGGTTTTTTTTTGGATTGTCGATTTGTCGACTAGTAGAGGTAGATAACGCTGACTGGTGACTGCTTAGCATATTTGCTACTAGTGATTGAATAAATATAGAAATGTTAATGTCAGTTGCGGATCGATTTTTGCTCTATGAACCTATTGGAAATGCTTAATCGTTTATCAAGTCGATCATCAGTCGTAAATTCCTATTTTATATGGCAAAAATCTGGAATTTCATTTGAAACCCTATAAAACGTATTCAAATAAGGTGTATTCGATGCAATGAGTTTTTATTTGTTTTTTTTCCTTTTGAGAGAAAACAAAAAAGGATAGTGATAGAAATAAATTCAAGATGAAAACAAAAGTTATCTAGCTGAAAAAAAGTTTTTCTGAATTATAATATCTACAAGAGAAGAATTTAATTGTAATTTCACATAGTGAGATAAAATTGTGCCTCTTATTCAAAGCAATAATAATTATTTTCAAAAAAATAAATGTTTAGATTTTTTTAAATTGTTCACCCAAAGCCTTTTCGCTCAAATTTTGACATAATGATAAATTTCTTAAATAAAATGTAACTTTCAATTCACTTTTAAGAATGAAAAAAGGGTGTCCCATAATGTCTAAAAACGATTGCAAATTAACAGTTTTAAAACAATTTGAGGGTAAATACAAAATATATTTCACTTTTATGTTTTTCAAATGCATCTTTTAAAGGGTTCAAAACAAAATAATAATCCAGTGGATCGTTGGTCAGTGATCGAATTTTTGATCGAAGACTTATTAGGTTCATATTTGGGATGATTTTACCACCTTGATCTTGTCTTTTGCGAAGTTTTCATAAGAATCTGCAAGCTTGAAAGGTTGTCTCAAAAACGATTTGATAAGAGCCGAAAAAGTTTCCATCGTTCTCGTCATTACAAAAATGAACAAAAAAAAATGACAATAATGACAATAATGAAAAAAATGACAAAAATAACAAAAATAACGAAAAATGACAAAAATGACAAAAATGACAAAAATGACAAAAATGACAAAAATGACAAAAATGACAAAAATGACAAAAATGACAAAAATGACAAAAATGACAAAAATGACAAAAATGACAAAAATGACAAAAATGACAAAAATGACAAAAATGACAAAAATGACAAAAATGACAAAAATGACAAAAATGACAAAAATGACAAAAATGACAAAAATGACAAAAATGACAAAAATGACAAAAATGACAAAAATGACAAAAATGACAAAAATGACAAAAATGACAAAAATGACAAAAATGACAAAAATGACAAAAATGACAAAAATGACAAAAATGACAAAAATGACAAAAATGACAAAAATGACAAAAATGACAAAAATGACAAAAATGACAAAAATGACAAAAATGACAAAAATGACAAAAATGACAAAAATGACAAAAATGACAAAAATGACAAAAATGACAAAAATGACAAAAATGACAAAAATGACAAAAATGACAAAAATGACAAAAATGACACAAAAATGACAAAAATGACAAAAATGACAAAAATGACAAAAATGACAAAAATGACAAAAATGACAAAAATGACAAAAATGACAAAAATGACAAAAATGACAAAAATGACAAAAATGACAAAAATGACAAAAATGACAAAAATGACAAAAATGACAAAAATGACAAAAATGACAAAAATGACAAAAATGACAAAAATGACAAAAATGACAAAAATGACAAAAATGACAAAAATGACAAAAATGACAAAAATGACAAAAATGACAAAAATGACAAAAATGACAAAAATGACAAAAATGACAAAAATGACAAAAATGACAAAAATGACAAAAATGACAAAAATGACAAAAATGACAAAAATGACAAAAATGACAAAAATGACAAAAATGACAAAAATGACAAAAATGACAAAAATGACAAAAATGACAAAAATGACAAAAATGACAAAAATGACAAAAATGACAAAAATGACAAAAATGACAAAAATGACAAAAATGACAAAAATGACAAAAATGACAAAAATGACAAAAATGACAAAAATGACAAAAATGACAAAAATGACAAAAATGACAAAAATGACAAAAATGACAAAAATGACAAAAATGACATAAATTACAAAAATTGCAAAAATTGCAAAAATTACAAGAATGACAAGAATTAGAAAAAATTCAAAAAATACACAAATTACAAAAATTACAAAAATTACAAAAATTACAAAAATGACAAAAATTACAAAAATTACAAAAATTACAAAAATTACAAAAATTACAAAAATTACAAAAATTACAAAAATAACAAAAATTACAAAAATGACAAAAATTACAAAAATTACAAAAATTACAAAAATTACAAAAATTACAAAAATTACAAAAATTACAAAAATTACAAAAATTACAAAAATTACAAAAATTACAAAAATTACAAAAATTACAAAAATTACAAAAATTACAAAAATTACAAAAATGACAAAAATGACAAAAATCACAAAAATTACAAAAATGACAAAAATTACAAAAATTACAAAAATTACAAAAATTACAAAAATTACAAAAATTACAAAAATTACAAAAATTACAAAAATTACAAAAATTACAAAAATTACAAAAATTACAAAAATTACAAAAATTACAAAAATTACAAAAATTACAAAAATTACAAAACTTACAAAAATTACAAAAATTACAAAAATTACAAAAATTACAAATGTAACAAAAATTACAAAAATTACAAAAATTACAAAAATTACAAAAATTACAAAAATTACAAAAATTACAAAAATTACAAAAATTACAAAAATTACAAAAATTACAAAAATTACAAAAATTACAAAAATTACAAAAATTACAAAAATTACAAAAATTACAAAAATTACAAAAATTACAAAAATTATAAAAATCACAAAAATGACAAAAATTACAAAAATTACAAAAATTACAAAAATTACAAAAATTACAAAAATTACAAAAATTACAAAAATTACAAAAATTACAAAAATTACAAAAATTACAAAAATTACAAAAATTACAAAAATTACAAAACTTACAAAAATTACAAAAATGACAAAAAATTACAAAAATTACAAAAATTACAAAAATGACATAAATTACAAAAATTGCAAAAATTACAAGAATGAAAAAACTTGAAAAAATTCAAAAAATACAAAAATTACAAAAAATGACAAAAATTACAAAAATTACAAAAATGACAAAAATTACAAAAATTACAAAAATTACAAAAATTACAAAAATGACAAAAATGACAAAAATGACAAAAATTACAAAAATTACAAAAATTACAAAAATTACAAAAATTACAAAAATTACAAAAATTACAAAAATTACAAAAATTACAAAAATTACAAAAATTACAAAAATTACAAAAATTACAAAAATTACAAAAATTACAAAAATTACAAAAATTACAAAAATTACAAAAATTACAAAAATTACAAAAATTACAAAAATTACAAAACTTACAAAAATTACAAAAATTACAAAAATTACAAAAATTACAAATGTAACAAAAATTACAAAAATTACAAAAATTACAAAAATTACAAAAATTACAAAAATTACAAAAATTACAAAAATTACAAAAATTACAAAAATTACAAAAATTACAAAAATTACAAAAATTACAAAAATTACAAAAATTACAAAAATTACAAAAATTACAAAAATTACAAAAATCACAAAAATGACAAAAATTACAAAAATTACAAAAATTACAAAAATTACAAAAATTACAAAAATGACAAAAATTACAAAAATTACAAAAATTACAAAAATTACAAAAATTGCAAAAATTACAAAAATTACAAAACTTACAAAAATTACAAAAATGACAAAAAATTACAAAAATTACAAAAATTACAAAAATGACATAAATTACAAAAATTACAAAAATTACAAGAATGACAAGAACTTGAAAAAATTCAAAAAATACAAAAATTACAAAAAATGACAAAAATTACAAAAATGACAAAAATGACAAAAATTACAAAAATTACAAAAATTACAAAAATTACAAAAATTACAAAAATTACAAAAATTACAAAAATTACAAAAATTACAAAAATTACAAAAATTACAAAAATTACAAAAATTACAAAAATTACAAAAATTACAAAAATTACAAAAATTACAAAAATTACAAAAATTACATTAATTACATAAATTACAAAAATTACAAAAATTACAAAAATTACAAAAATTTCAAAAATTACAAAAATTACAAAAATGACAAAAATGACAAAAATGACGAAAATTACAAAAATTACAAAAATTCCAAAAATTACAAAAATTACAAAAATTACAAAAATTACAAAAATTACAAAAATTACAAATATTACAAAAATTACAAAAATTACAAAAATTACAAAAAATACAAAAATTACAAAAATTACAAAAATTACAAAAATTACAAAAATAACAAAAATTACAAAAATGACAAAAATTACAAAAATGACAAAAATTACAAAAATGACAAAAATTTAAAAAAAATTACAAAAATTACAAAAATTACAAAAATTACAAAAAATACAAAAATTACAAATATTTTAAAAATTACAAAAATTACAAAAATTACAAAAATGACAAAAATGACAAAAATGACAAAAATTACAAAAATGACAAAAATTACAAAAATTACAAAAATTACAAAAATTACAAAAATTACAAAAATTACAAAAATTACAAAAATTACAAAAATTGTAAAAGATACAAAAATTACAAAATGACAGAAATGACAAAAATATCAAATATGCGTTTGTGTTTGAAAATTGTCTCAAGGCGTTCAATAAATGGAGATGGGTTTTCTTTTTTTTATTATTAAGCAGGCATTAAGCAGTTAAAATGCAAATGAAATTTCTTTTTAATATACACCAATTTTATTTGACTCACACCCCTTTGATGGCGAAGACAGCCAGGCAGAGCACCCAAATCTTGCACTATAATTATTCATTCCTTCGGAAAGCTCCGATTCCAATTTTCCACCCTGGTGCCGAAATCTGCTACTAGTAAGTCGAAAAAGCCATTAGCACCCTGTCAAGAAGTGTGTTCAGCAGTAGAAAAAAAAACCCATGAAATGAAAACGCCATATCAACAAATTTTACATTTCCTCACGTTACCACACGTGGCAGAATGCTGCTGAGCTGAGCTAATTTCTCGGTTGACTTGAGCCAATCCTCCTGAACGTTCCGAGGTCTGTGTGTTCCTACTTTTTTATACTTTTTGGAGGTGGGTCCTTGCCAAATGCACAAGAACCAAAAACCTACTGAGAACAGAAAACTGATGATTTTGAAAGTCCTCCAGCCCAGCATCAGCACCAGTTAGCCTCGGATGGTGTGGATGATGGACGATTTCAGCATATTGTTCATTTTACCGGAACCGGAAAACAAACGAGCCTCAGATCAAAAGTTATCATTCAACTTATCTCGGAACGTTCCCGATATGTGGAATGTTCTGGATAAGCATCTGGAGGTTTTTGGGTGGTGCAGAAAGCTTGTGACTGTTTCAAATATTTCATGATGCTCACGAAAATACTTCAATGATAAAGGGATGAAATGAGTCACAACATTGTTAAATTTTATTTTTTCAAATTTGTATTGCTGTTTTTAACAAAGCTGCCATTTATTAAAAAATTATGATTTTTATTTTTAAAAAGAAATTGTAAATATTGTAAGGAATTTGACAAATTTGACCAAAACAGCACCATATGTCGCAAGTATCCAACCACAATTTCTTCACTGGAAAACATTATTTGTAAAATATTCGAGAAGGCAACAGCATTATTGGGGCGCTCGAAGAAACGATACACCAAGCACAATGTATGTATGTATTTCGGTCCAAAGATGTGCAGAAACCTTCCTCCTTAAAACGGACCGGCATTCCGACACAAATTTCGGTTCCAAAACATCCGCCACCAGAGAACAGAAACTGCTGCAGGATCTGATAAACATTTCCAAACCTGGTACATATAAATCATATTCTATCATCACCCAACCACCCACCTTAGAAACCCGGATCTCATGTGATTTTGTTTGTATGTTTATACCTACATATCCCTGTCTGTAGTTGCGAAATGCCGTTGAGATATTTGTTTCCGATTCAGAGAATTTGCGCTCTGCGTCCCCGGCGGGGAATATGAATCGGATCAAATTTTCAATGCCAATAGCAGCCAGTCGGAGCAGCACAAAGGTGAAATGGTGTTAAAAGCAGCAAATTTATATTATCTATATAGTGAAGAAGAGGGATTTCTGGCAGGATACGTTCCGAAGTCTTTTTCATCCTTTGCATCTCTAAGTTCAACAGACAAAATGCTTTGGTAATTGTTGTTCGGAATCGATAGATTGTTTCGTTGCTATCTGTCAAAAACACCACTATTGTACGGATAAAATATAAAGATTCAAGCAAAACTGGGGAATAAAATTGATTTTGAATAGGATTAGAAGTTGACATGCTTGATCTTTTCCGGAAAACTACTTCGATGGAATTGGATTTTCAGCGAAAATTTTTTGGTTTAAGGAACAGTCTTTCAAAAACTCCGGCACTTTACGTATGATTTTTGAAGATAAAAATAATGATATCAATAACTTATTGGAATTTTTTTTTTGCTAAAAAATTTAGTAGTTTGTTGACAGATTTTTTATATGATATTTTAATGAAATTTAAAAAATATTTTGTACTATTTGATCATTCATTTTTAAGTTCTATTATGTAGGGGAGAGTGAGGTAACGTAAGCCACTCTGAATATATCATTGTGTTGATCTAAAAATCTCAATCCAACTGCCATCGCCGTCGCTTTGGGTAAGCATATTTTTCTATATATGGTTGACCTTAATACGCATCATATGCTTCTTTTAATTATCAAGCTTAAAAAAAAAATATCATAATTAAACAAGCACCCGCTAATTGCCTCAATTGCTTCTTTTAATTATCAAGCTTAAAAAAAAAATATCATAATTAAACAAGCACCCGCTAATTGCCTCAATAGGTAACCTAAAGTTCATAACAAAAATATGCTCATATGCTTATGATTTCAGAAAAAGTCACATCAATAAGTCACGCACACACGTGACCAATTTGCAAATCATAGCTAAATATTTCTAATGCCAAATGAAGACTTATGAAAAAAATTTTGTCCATCCTATATAAGAAATTTCGCCGAAATGTTCGCGAGCCAGGTTTTCGAAACTGTTCGATAATACACAACTCTCTTTTTGTTTCATCATCTGAAATTACAGAAAAATAACGATTGAATTATTAAATTACGGTTTTGGGACAACTCATAACCCATAGCCCACGATTCCTCACCATTTTTCAAAATCCAAAAAATATTGCTTTTTTCTAAACAGTCAGAACTTGGAAAAAATAATTTATTTTCATGAAGTCTTTTGTATCAAAGAATTTATGGAGCATAGAGAAAAACCACTCCCCAGACATTTGTAGGTTCTCGTTTGTAATCGTTAGTTTAAAAAAAAATTACTTGAACCTTCAAAAAGTGAGTTGTTTTTGTATGACGGAACCTTAAGCAACAATAAAGACAAACAATTTCCATCTTTGAATTTGTTCAAGTATCTGGTAGATGAAGCTTGTTTCATTTGAGCATAGTAAAAGTTGATTTAAGAAAGCCTTCAATTAAAAAAATATCATGGCAAAGTCATATCAGCTTAAACTTGACCAAATACAGAGATATCAACAATTGATGATAATAAATCAAATTTTCAAAAGTAAGAGTTTTACATTTTGCGATTTTAATCTGATTCTTGCAAATTCAATTCAAGTTTTAGATTAAAGTTTGAAATTTGACTTTTGAACAAACTGCATTATTCGTAATGTGAAACAATACATCGAGAAAATATGGAATTGATTGCAGATTTATTTAAATTAACGTTTTTCTACATATTTCTTTATCAAACAAAACTTGCAAAATTAACTCTGCTTAATGTTTTTAATTTTCATCCGAAAGATTAAAATTGAAGTAACATTTCAAATATGAATTTTAAGATCTCCTACGATTTGATTTTTTTATAAAAAAAAATTAAATCTTTTGGTCTTGAATAAAATATTCATTTTTAAGCTGAATCTGAATTTGAATTTCTAACATTTGGAATCCGATTTCTTAATCCGTATTCTTTGTTTAAATTTTGATCTATTCCGAATTCCAAATGATTTATGAATTAAAATTCCAGATCAGAATTTAAATAATAAGCCAAGATGTGAAATGTGCTTCTGATCTCCTCTATCATGAATTAAGAATTTTAATTTTGAAGTTTTGAGTTTCAAAATGAATTCGATATTTAAATTAGTTTAATTTTACTTGTGAAACAAAATTAAAGTATAAATTTCTAATAATGAATCTAGTTCTGAGTTTGAAGTTATGGATCGCCATTTTTAAGCTTCGATGTATAAATTCTGCAAACTCTTTGTATCTAAAAGTTCTAGAAAAAAACTCAAGATGGTTCCATTTTTTTTTTTTTTTTTTTTTGAGAGGAGAGAAATTGAATTTATAGCAACTAGCCCTAAGTCCACAACTGAATCCCAAATAAAATCAGTTTTATATTTCAAGTCCTACTAATTGGTCGTTTCCATCGTAGTTCCTTTAGACCAGAAAGGTCAAGTCCAATATCACCTCCCAGTTCGACGGTCGTTGAACTCAGCACATGTTAAAGGACGTGACATTTTTCTTTACGGAAAATTATGATCTAATCATGGCAAATATACATTCGTTATAAAATCCTGAACCAAATTCTGTATGAAATGCAAACTAAAATTTGAACCAGTAGTGATTCATATTGAACCAAAATTTTGGAAATGAGAATAATCGTATTTGAAATCTAATATTCTGAACCGAATATCAATCAAGAAATGAGAAAATTTTGAAAAAACTGTGGCAGAATTCTGAACCTGGGGTTTTGGTATCAGTTCTGAGTCAAGATTGTTAGTCTTGATTAACTATTCGAAATCATCAAAATTGATGGAGTATTTAAAATTTTGAAGATAGAGTAGAATACTTCACTTGCTTTTTTGGATGCTCAAGGGGGGGGGGGGTGGTTTAAACCCAAAAAAACCTTTTCTACGCCCATGTTTGTAAGTATTACCTTCAATCTTAGTTGATTGGAAATGTTGATTTCAAAGCCATTCTCTTAAAAAGCCTTAGCTGCATCTAACCCGATTAACGCAGTAGGAAACTCACCTCACTATTAGGCTTGCCAGATACTTTCAGAAACTCTAAAAAAAAGCTAAATTGTATTGCAATACTTATACGAATACCATCAGCTAAGGTTATTTAAAGATAGTACGCTGAGATTTTTTTTAACACGGATTGATTTTGGTCAGGTTTTCTTACATGATTTCTATTTACCCCGTTTTTTTTTACAACAAACACGATTATTTGCGTCTTTTTTACATTTTCTTTGGAAAAATCAAAGAACGTTACTAATTTTATCATGTTTTTCAATTCATACTTAAAAATTCAGAATGTATTACGACTCAAAAAAAAAAATTTTTTTTTTAGAAAAAAACGTTTGTAATTTCAAAATTTTGTGGAATCTGTGAATATCTCTCAAATTCTGTGTTCTGTGACAAAGGTTCTTGGATGAAAATTGGTTCAAAATTCTTTGTAATTAAAGATTTATCTTTAATTTCGGCAAACTTGATTAACACGTTATTTGAGAGAAATATATCAATTCCTATATGTAAACGCCGAATTTAATATCGTGTAAAAAACGTATGTGCATGAACAAATATATTTCAAATTTGTTTCAAAAATTCAAAACTCAAGCAAATTCCCATTATTGTATACTTGACTAATAAAGTTGAAAAAGATGGTGTGTAAAAAGCAATTGAACTTAGATTCTGTCGAAAAATTAAGATTTATAATAATTTAGAAGCACTTAATACTAAAGGTATTTCATTGGTTGAACGTGCTCCAAGAACGAATTATTGATCCGAATCTTTTTGTACCTTAGGGCTTTTTAGTATTGTCTTATGTAAACTTTGAAAAATTGATGCTTATTTTGAGAAAAATGACCTATTCGATTTTTGTTTGTGTTGTGTTGCTTATTTTGAGAAAAAAGACCTAATCATAAAGAGGATAAAGTTTGATTTTTTAAAGTGTTAGTTTGTGAATTTTTTAAAAGTATTCCTTGAAAAAAAAGCGGGACATTTTGAGGAAAAAGCGGGACGGCGGGACATTAAACAAAAAAGCGGGACATGTCCCGCTTTTGCGGGACGGATGGCAACCCTACACTATATGGGTAACTTAAATGTTATAATAACTTATTTTTGGTTGCATTCTACAATCATTTTGAAATGTAGTTGAATGATATGGCTGAGTTATTCTGATAGATCAGCCTCTGCTGTTAGCGGAACCATATTGTGTAAAAGACTAAGTTCTAAGTGGCCCATGATTCCCCACTCTCCCATACTGTTTTAGATAACCGGTAATCGAATAGTTTCACTGTAAATGGAGTTTTTTTTTTAATTTAGATCATCCATCAAACTAATAAAGGAGTCTACTCTTTAAAATATTGAATTTATAAGCATTTTCTTATAGTCATCATTAATAAGCTGCTCATAAACCTACGAATCTTCTATGAACAACGATTATGCTGAAAATAAAAAGTTTTGTTAGATGACACGAGGGTGACCTAAAAAGAGAGTTATTATCGAAAAATTGTCAAAATTTTTCCAGCACGTCTGTGGGCAGGGATAAGTCGTTTTGTTTTACTATAATACCTGGCCAAATACGGTAATTTGATAATAAAATTTTCATCCCAAAATCCAGACAATATCCAGGCAAATTTAGGTCAATCGCAGGAATAACTCATCAAAAACCAAGAAGGTATAAACATGAAAAAAAATCCATATTCTGAGTTTTATATTTTGGTTCCAGAAAACCGTTCTAGATTTTTTTGAAAAAACTTGCTCAAATTTTGTTTTGAACGAAAAAATTATGAATTTTAAGAACTCAATTTGATGTGAAAATATATAAATGAATCCGGGCATAATCAGAGCTTATTTAAACGAAATACGGGCAACCGGGTCGAACTGTTTCAAAATTTTGTTTCAAATATTCGGACAAATCTGGGTAAAACTAAGCAATCTGGCAAGTTTTTATTATCAAGAATCAAAACTTTAGGGGCTGCGTTTTTTTTTGGCTGTAACGATTAGGCGCATAAACCGACTGCTCTGCAAATTTGTTTGTTAAATTTGTTGACGTAATTTCATATGAAAATTATCAGAAGATGCATTTACAGCAAAATATTTACTAAGGGCCGAAAAGTTGTTCACTGTTCCAACCACTTAATATTGATCCTTCTATCAAGATGACAAACTGTACAAAATTTCATTTTTGATTGGACCCCTCTAAGGGAACTCTCAAATGCCTAGAAATTGAAAAAAAAATAAAAAAAAGGTAAAAAATTAGTTTTGCATTAAGCGAAAAAAGTTTAGACGTTATCTATATATATAAAAAGCAATTTCTGTGGGTTTGTTTGTTTGTCCTCTATAGACTCAGCCGTCTTAAGAGCTAGAGAGCTGAAATTTGGCATGGATGCTCATTAGGACCAGGAATGATGAAAAACGTTTTCAGACTTTTGGATGACCTCTTCTGAAGGGGGTCGTCCATACAAGACAAATATTGTTTTCGCGATATGGACGTTATTTTTCTTCGGATTGTGATGAAAATTAACACATGAGTGTTTTGAGAGACAAGCAATCGATTCCTGGTATCAAAGTTAGGAACAGGGGTCGGCCAAAGGGGTCGTCCATATCAACTGTTCAATGTTTCAGCGATATTGACGTTATTACACACTGGATTGAGATGAAAATTTCTACAAAGCAGTTTTAGGTGACGAGCAATCGATTTCAGCTATCAAATTTTGAGTATTGGGTCGGAATAAGGGGTCGTCCATACAACACAAATAATGTTTTGGCTATATTGGCGTTATTATAGATGGGTTTGCGATGAAAATTCTCTCATGAGTGTTTTGAAGGACGAGCAATCGATTTCAGTTAATTAATTTTGGGTGAGGGGTCGGTCGAAGGGGTCGTCCATATGAACTTTTCACTGTTTCTGCGATATTGACGCTAATACACATTGAATTGTGACGAAAATTTGCACATGGGAGTTTTAAGGGACGAGTAATTAATTTCAGGTGTCAAATTTTGGATCGAGGGTCGGCAAAAGGGGTCGTCCATATTAACTGATTACTGTTTTTGCTATTTTGTAGTGATTTTGCATCCGATTCAGATCAAATTTTGCACAGGGTAGGTTTAAGAGAAGGGCAATTGATTTCTGGTGCCTACTATTGAATCAGGGGTCGGAAAAGAGGGCCATCGGAAAATCGGAATCGGAAATTTTTACTATTTTCGCAATATTGTCGTAATTGTACATCTAATTGTAATGAAAATAAGTAGATACATGGGAGGTTTACAGCATGGACAAATTATTTCAGGAGTCACATTTTGGGCAGAGGTTAGCAAAGGAATCGTCCTTATTAATTGTACAATGTTTTTGCAATTATTAAATTACTATGCATTGCATCGAGACAGAAATTTATGCACACAAGTTTTACAAAATGGACAATCGATTCCTGGATTCAAATTTTGAATTAAACGAAAAAAAAGGGATTATGCATATTATTTTTTTTTCATCAATAATTCTGTTATTGAGTATCGGATCTATGTGAAAATTCATACACGGAAGTTTCACAGCACGGATGATCTATTCCTGATTTGAAATTTTGTATCAAAGGACAGAAAAAGGGGTCGTCCTGCTTAAAACTTTTGCAGTAATTTCTTTTTTAAGCATCGGATCGAGACAAAAATTTATTCTTGAGAGTTTTACAGAACGGGTAAACAAATCCTGATTTCATATCAACTGTTTCAAGTATTTGCAATAATTGCGTAATTATGTATCCGATCAAGATTAGAATTCATACACGGGTGTTCTTTTCGGCAGTCAATATCAGTTTGATAGACAATAAAAAGGGTGTGTTAAAAATACTGTTTCACATTTTATTCAATATTATCGTAAAAATGCATACCAATTATCTTTCACACACACACACTTATCACATATTAGAAGTTGAAAGCGAAACGGAGTTCGTACGGGATCAGCTAGTTGTTTATATTTATCCATACCATCTGCTTCTAGAAATCAAAATAAAGAAAAAGTATCAGTATAATTTTTTTTCAACTATTCTTTTTTTTTTAATTCGAACAACTTTTTCCTGAAATTAGAATCTTGGAAATAAAACATTCAGAAATGTTTGAAGGGTTTCACAAAATATGAAACTGATTTTAGTCAGAATTCTAACTTAGTTCATAAAAATTTCGAAAAAAAAGTCATTGAAATGTCTAAGGCTTAATAAAGCACTGCTACACAAATTTGTATGATTCATACAAAATGGAACCATGGTCATTAAAGCAAAGAGATCTATTTTAAATGCATATTTTCAAACGACTGATAGATAAATTGTTAAAAAGTTGAGCTGATTGGTTTTGCCTGTTATGTTTTATTTATGAATTTTTACCACGACGTGCGCACTGTTTTTCCTGCGTATTTCTTGTGAGAACTTTGTTTTTTAACTGAATGAATTTAAAACCTATTTGAAACGTTACGTAAAGATAACAAATAGTTGTTTTACTCACCGAGAAAAATCAATAAGTGATAACTTATACTATTTGTAATACATTGCATATCTATCTTGTTTAATAATATGAAGTCGTTTATGATTCCGTTGTTGTTTTTTCCATTTTTTTTTATTGTTTTAGAGTCAGATCCAAAAGGAAATATAAAATTAAATTGTAACGTTAGAAATGTTGAATCAAAATCAAAAATAAAAATTTGTGAAATGGCAATTGACAATAATGATTAAGATTTTTATCGCCGATATAATTATTGATTATATTATTTTAATGGCATTGCGGCGAGATGAACTTCTAAGGTAGAAATGTTTAAGTAATTGTGAAGAATATAGCTGGATAGATGAAGCGAGTGCGCTTCGTAGAAGAAGTGAAAAGGTGGTGAAGAATGTAAGCGGAGGGCAATTTGTGTAGAAAGCTCAAAACTGATCGGGTAAACTTTTGCTAGGCTCACTGACTGACTATGTAGAGGAGGCGAAGCAATCGCAGATCCTCTTCACAGTCAGCCTAGAGTGGCTTAGGTGTATTCTATACACACCTAGGCTCGCTTAGGTGTGTATAGAATACACCTAAGCCACTCTAGGCTGACTGTGAACAGATCCCTGCAACGTTACACGATTTGTCTATGTATCGTGTGACCAACATCTTTTGAGTAAGTCTTGGTGAATCTCGTTTTTAAGCTTTTTTTTCTCAGATTTAAGCTTTTTTTGCCTTGAGAGCATAGGAGATGAAAGCTCAAATCTGAAGAAAAAAGCTTAAATCTGTCAAAAAAGGGGAAATCTGAGGGGAAATCTGAGAGATGTGCTCCACACGGTTTGTATAGCATTGCCGGGAAGTGACTGTGAAGAGGATCTGCGATTGCTTCGCCTCCTCTACATAGTCAGTCAGTGAGCCTAGCAAAAGTTTACCCGATCAGTTTTGAGCTTTCTACACAAATTGCCCTCCGCTTACATTCTTCACCACCTTTTCACTTCTTCTACGAAGCGCACTCGCTTCATCTATCCAGCTATATTCTTCACAATTACTTAAACATTTCTACCTTAGAAGTTCATCTCGCCGCAATGCCATTAAAATAATATAATCAAATTGACAATAAGATTGGAAAAAAGCTTCCTTTGAAAATTTTAAGAAAATTCAGTGATTCGTGTTTTGAAAATCTAAAGATGCGAAAAAAGGCCAATTTTTTTCAACTTCTCAATCCTCTTTAAAAAATATTTCTGGTATAACGGAAACCATTTTTACGGTTCATTGATTGAAAAGTACGGGTTTTACAACATTTTTCAACATTCTTTGTGGTTATTATTTAAAAAAAAATACAAAAAAATATATCTTTATGTGTAACGTATAGCTTCTAACTTCAGTTTTCTTCAAAACTTTTTAACAATAATTTTGTGCATTCCTTTGCTGATCTATAGTCTTTTTTTCGAAGCGTGTTTTTTCGTTTTTTTCCCTCTAGACTTTGAATAACGGAAATGTGAAGTATTGCAGTTGAATTTTGGTTGGATCACATATTTCATTTTTGTTTTGAGGTTTCCAAAATTATATATTTTGTAACAATCGTTTAGAAAAAAAGAGATATAGCGAAGAGTGTCAAATTGAAACTCAAGGTCTGATTAGAAAGTTTTTTCCAAGGTTTGTTTTGTTACTGATTGAATCCAGATTGCGGGGTGGCAGCTAGGTTTCAAAAAAGTTTGAAAATAAGGGCCACCCTTATACACAGCGATCAAAAACGCTCGGAAGTTAGTGAATTTACGTATAAAAAGGGACACTTTTTTCTTTCACAAGGAAACGATGATACTTTGTATGTTTATTTAAGATCTTCCTCAAAATGACAAGACAATTTAAAAACATAAAATTGTATATAAATCGGTTGAAATTCATCTGAGTAACAACAAAGCAAATGCGTAAATTCACGTCGCAAAGTTTCATTTTGTAAACATTCAATCGAAAACTATGTATTAAAACCTGTTTCGATTATCCAGATCATGAGTTTTATCAAATCGATCATAAATAAATTCATATACCTAGTTTATTTAAAAGCATAATTTTATTAAAAAAAATTAAATTATGGAAACAGGATTTCATAAACTTTATTTGATGAATTTCTGGATTTTTCAGTAGATTCAACAACTATGATCTCCGCATAATCACATGATTCATACAGTATGTATGGGGGGAATTTACTTAGACAAATCCTGTCTGAAAAAAAAAAAATAATTTGAATAATATTCTAGTTGAAAATAAATTTCTGAGATTCCAAATTTTATTCCTGATTGCAATTTGATAGCTGACTCTTTCTAGATGCAATCACTGTAACAAATTCGATTCTGTATATTTGAAGTTCATTGTATTCTATCTTATTTTAACGTTTCCTGTTAAGTTAATTGATAAGCGATTAGAATTCTGAAGATTCAATAGTGCTCCTCGATTTTACGCCTAGACTGTAGGGTACATAGAATTTCAACCCGTGTGTTATTTTTCCGTTTCGTTGTTTCCTATTGCAAAAAAACACTAGCGCTAGGATGTCTTCTCCAAAGATGAATTAATTATAAACACAAATTACATTAACATAACCCATAAAATACTCCCGGAAAAATATGTTCCACCTTCCATTTCAGTTTCCCTCGAAGAGAGGACAGGATGCAACTATTTTTAATTGCAAAACTATTTTTTCGACACTCTGTAGTCCACAAAAAAGTGGCGAGGGTGGCGGCTGAAGTGGTTTGAGGTTAGGGTCGTCGTTGGAAAAACTCCTCTCCAAGCCATTCCGCAATTTATATTGTCTCGCTGCTAGCGGTCTATTGGCCCTGGTCTGGTCTCCAGAACAATTTAATGCCCACTTTGGTCCCTTCCCTGCTTCTGCTTCTGCATTGAAACTCTTAAACTGCAAAAATTTTCTACCGCATCAAGCTTTCCCTCGTTCGGGTGTGTGTGTATAGTCAGCAGTCTGTGTGTACATTCATGTGTGTGTATGTTTATAGTTGTACAGATAAGAGGGACATTACCACACGTTGTTTGAACACACAGTGTTGCAACTTTTCCAGGCACGTGTGTGTGTGACTGTGAGTGACAAACTGAACCAAACTGTCTTTACCCGAAAGAACAACTTTAGAGTCGTGTCATTCTGTGTGCTGCATACTTTCAGGCGGCTGAACGAGCAGCTTCCAAAATCGGTTCATGGAAAGAAAAATTGGCCAGTGTTGTTACACGCTTGTTAATTTTATGGATTGTTGAGTTATGTTGGCTCAATCAAATGTGAGAACACCACTTGGAGAACTAGTTGCTGGGGAATGTTTTCATGCACATGTGGCTCTATTTTTGTGCTTCAGTGGAGAGCTATTAGAAATTTATAGCCATTTTCATTGACCCAATATACAAATCTGACACCCCAATCGGAAGAAGTTTTCTTCAAACCAAACCACAAAAACATTTGTACCCCAAACCAAATACAATATCCGGACAAACCAATTTGTTCACAGAACGGTGACAGATTTCTGAACCACAAATGCTTCTGCTTTCTGCAGAAATAAACCCAAAAATCCTTTGTTCAAGTGCGTGGGCAAATCTGCTAACCACTTAACCACACAAGAGATGGTTTTTCCTAAGCCATCGTTTTTTTTTCTACCATCTACCTCCCTAGAAAAGCTAGACAAAATCTAACATCCTTTCAGCACAACTTGACAGAAACATCTGTTCTCGGATAGACACTAACCGGTTCTATGGGGTTTGTGGAAGATGCAAAAAATAAGTTAAATTTTCCCACGCT